>NW_025207260.1:10259-12781 GCF_004010195.1 Chiloscyllium plagiosum | reverse complement strand
GAGTGTGAGCACACACTTCACCTCTGAGTATGAACTCACACTTCACTGCTGAGTCTGAGCACAACCTTCACATCTGAGTATGAGCACACCCTACACCTCTAAGTGTGAGCACAAACTTCCCCTCTGTGTGAAGCACGCCCTACAGCTCTGAGTGTGAGCACACCCGACACCTCTGAGTATGATCACACCCTACACCTCTGAGTGGGAGCACGTCCTTCACCTCTGAGTGTGAGCACACCATTCACCTCTGAGTGTGATCACACCCTACACCTCTGAGTGTGTGCTCATTCTTCACTTCTAAGTGTGAGCACACGCTTCACCTCTGAGTCTGAGCACAATCTTCACCTTTGAGTGTGAGCACACCCTTCACATCTGAGTGTGAGCGCACACGTCACTGCTGAGTCTGAGCACACCCTTCACATCTGAGTGTGAGCATACCCTTCCCCTCTGAGTGTGAGCACGGCCTTCATCTCTAAGTGTGAGCACAACCTTCCCCTCTGGGTGTGAGCACACCCTACACCTCTGAGTGTGAGCATGCACCCTACACCTCTGAGTGTGAGCACATCCTTCACCTCTAAGTGTGAGCACAACCTTCCTCTCTGGGTGTGAGCACATCGTTCACCTCTGTGTGTGAGCACACACTTCACCTCTGAGTGTGAGCAAATCCTTCACCTCTGAGTGTGAGCACACCTATCACCTCTGAGTGTGAGCGCACACTTCCCCACTGAGTGTGATCACACCCTTCACCTCTGAGTTTGATCTCACCCTACAGCTCTGAGTGTGAGCACACACTTCACCTCTGAGTTTGATCACACCCTCCACCTCTAAGTGTGAGCACAACTTTCACCTCTAAGTGTGATCACACCCTTCACCTCTGAGTCTGAGCACAACCTTCACCTCTGAGTGTGAGGACACCTTCACATCTGAGTGTGGGGGCACACGTCACCGCTGAGTGTGAGCACATCCTTCCTCTCTGTGTGTGAGCACATCCTTCACCTCAGAATGTGAACACCGACTTCACCTCTGAGTGTGAGCAAATCCTTCACCTCTAAGTGTGAGCACAAATTTCACCTCTAAGTGTGAGCACACCCTTCACCTCTGAGTGTGAGCGCACACTTCACTGCTGAGTCTGAGCATGCCCTTCACATCTGAGTGTGAGCATACCGTTCCTCTCTGGGTGTGAGCACAGCCTTCACCTCTAAGTGTGAGCATAACCTTCCCCTCTGGGTGTGAGCGCACCCTACACCTCTGAGTGTGAGCACACCCCACACCACTGAATGTGAGCACATCCTTCACCTCTGAGTGTGAGCGCACACTTCACCGCTGAGTCTGAGCACAACTTTCCCCTCTGAGTGTGATCACACCCTGCACCTCTGAGTGTGTGCACAACTTCACCTCTGAGTGTGAGCACACCTTCACATCTGAGTGTGGGGGTACACTTTACCGCTGACTGTGAGCACATTCTTCCTCTGAGTGTGAGCACATCCTTCACCTCTGAGTGTGAGCACACCCTTCACCTCTGAGTGTGAGCGCACACTTCATCTCTGAGTGTGAGCGCATCCTTCACCTCTGAGTGTGAGCACACCCTACAGATCTGAGTGTGAGCAAATCCTTCACCTCTAAGCGTGAGCACAACTTTCACCTCTCAGTGTGAGCACAACCTTCACCTCTGAGTGTGAGCACACCTGCACCTTTGAGTGTGAGCACAACGTTCACCTCTGAGTGTGAGCACACCCTTCACCTCTGAGTGTGAGTGCACACTTCACCGCTGAGTCTGAACACAACTTTCACCTCTGAGTATGAGCACACCCTATGCTTCTGAATGTGATCACACCTTACACCTCTGGGTGTGAGCACAACCTTCTCCACTGAGTGTGAGCACACCCTACACCTCTGAGTATGAGCACAACTTTCCCCTCTGAGTGTGAGCACACATTTCACCTCTGAGTGTGAGCACACCCTACACCTCTGAGTGTGATCACACCCTACACCTCTGAGTGTGATCACACCTGCACGTTTGAGTGTGAGCACACCCTTTACCTCTAAGTGTGAGCACACCCTACATGTCAGAGTGTGAGCACAACCTTCCCCTCTGAGTGTGAGCACATCCTTCACCTCCGAGTGTGAGCGAACCCTTCCCCTCTGACTGTGAGTGCACCCTTCCCCTCGGAGTGTGAGCACATCCTTCCCCTCTGAGTATGAGCACATTCTTCACCTCTAAGTGTGAGCACACACTTCAACACTGAGTGTGATCACATCCTGTACAGTGTGAGCACACCCTTCACCTCTGAGTGTGAGCTCTCCCAACACCTCTGTGTGTGAGCACACCCGTGCCATCTGAGTGTGAGCCCACCCATCACTTCTGAGTGTGATCACACCCTACACATCTGAGTATGAGCACAACCTTCCCCTCTGAGTGTGAGCACACACTACACCTCTGAGTGTGATCACACCTTCCACCTCTGAGTGTAAGCACACGCTTCACCTCTGAGCGTGATCACACCCTACACCTCTGAGTGTGA
>NW_025207260.1:4510-7854 GCF_004010195.1 Chiloscyllium plagiosum | reverse complement strand
TGAGTGTGAGCACACCCATCACCTCTGAGTGTGAACACACACTTCACCTCTGGGTTTGATCACGCCCTACACCTCTGAGTGTGAGCACACACTTCACCTCTGAGTGTGAGCACACCTATCACCTCTGAGTGTGAGCGCACACTTCCCCACTGAGTGTGATCACACCCTTCACCTCTGAGTTTGATCTCACCCTATACCTCTAAGTGTGAGCACAACTTTCACCTCTGTGTGATCACACCCTACACCTCTGAGTCTGAGCACAACCTTCACCTCTGAGTGTAAGCACACCCTACACCTTTGAGTGTGAGCACACCCATCACCTCTGAGTGTGAACACACACTTCACCTCTGGGTTTGATCACGCCCTACACCTCTGAGTGTGAGCACACCCCACACCACTGAATGTGAGCACAACCTTCCCCTCTGAGTGTGAGCACACCCTTAACCTCTGAGTGTATGCACACACTTCACCTCTGAGTGTGAGCACACCCTTCTCCTCTAAGTGTGAGCACAAACTTCCCCTCTGGGTGTGAGCACATCCTTCACCTCTGAGTGTGATCACACCCTTCACCTCTGAGTGTGATCACACCCTACCACTCTGAGTGTGAGCACATTCTTCACTTCTAAGTGTGAGCACACCCTTCACCTCTGAGTCTGAGCACGACCTTCACCTTTGAGTGTGAGCACATCCTTCACATCTGCGTGTGAGCGCACACTTCACTGCTGAGTCTGAGCACACCCTTCACATCTGAGTGTGAACATACCCTTCCCCTCTGAGTGTGAGCACACCTTCACCTCTAAGTGTGAGCAAAACCTTCCCCTCTGGATGTGAACACACCCTACACCTCTGAGTGTGAGCACACACTTCACCTCTGAGTGTGAGCACATCCTTCACCTCTGAGTGTGAGCACACCTATCACCTCTAGGTGTGAGCGCACACTTCCCCACTGAGTGTGATCACACCCTTCACCTCTGAGATTGATCTCACCCTACACCTCTAAGTGTGAGCACAACCTTCACCTCTGAGTGTAAGCACACCCTACACCTCTGGGTTTGATCACGCCCTACACCTCTGAGCGTGAGCACACCCCACACCACTGAATGTGAGCACATCCTTCACCTCTGAGTGTGAGCGCACACTTCACCTCTGAGTCTGAGCACAACCTTCACCTCTGAGTGTGAGCACACCCTACACCTCTGAGTGTGAGCACACCCATCACCTCTGAGTGTGAGCACATCCATCACGTCTAAGTGTGAGGACACCTTTCACCTCTGAATGTAATCATACCCTACACATCTGAGTGTGAGCACACACTTCACTGCTGAGTCTGAGCATACCCTTCACATCTGAGTGTGAGCATAACCTTCCACTCTGAGTGTGAGCACAGCCTTCACCTCTAAGTTTGAGCACAACCTTCCCCCCTGAGCACACACTACTCCTCTGAGTATGATCACACCCTACACCTCTGAATGTGAGCACATCCTTCATCTCTGAGTGTGAGCACACACTTCACCTCTGAGTGTGAGCACATCCTTCACCTCTGAGTGTGAGCACACACTTCACCTCTGAGTATGAGCGCAGACTTCACTGCTGAGTCTGAGCACTCCCTTCACATCTGAGTGTGAGCACACCATGCACCTCTAAGTGTTTGCACAAACTTTCCCTCTGGGTGTGAGCACACCCTACAGCTCTGAGTGTGAGCACACCCTACACCTCTGAGTGTGAGCGCACACTTCATCTCTGAGTGTTGTGAGCACAACTTTCACCTCTAAGTGTGAGCACAACCTTCACCTCTGAGTGTGAGCACACCTGCACCTTTGAGTGTGAGCACAACGTTCACCTCTGAGTGTGAGCGCACCCTTCCCCTCTGAGTGTGAGCACAACCTTCCCCTCAGAGTGTGAGCGCACTCTTCCCCTCGGAGTGTGAGCACACCCTTCCCCTCGGAGTGAGAGCGCACTCTTCCCCTCTGAGTGTGAGCGCAACCTTCCCCTCTGAGTGTGAGCACACCTTCCCCTCTGAGTGTGAGCACAACCTTCCCCTCTGAGTGTGAGCACATCCTTCACCTCTAAGTGTGATCACAACCTTCATCTCTGAGTGTGAGCGCACCATTCCCCTCTGAGTGTGAGCACACCCTTCACCTCTGAGTGTGAGCGCACCCTTCCTCTCTGAGTGTGAGCGCACCCTTACCCTCGGAGTGTGAGCACACCCTTCCTCTCTGAGTGTGAGTACCACCTTCCCTTCTGAGTGTGATCACACCCTTCCCCTCTGACTGTGATCACATCCTTCCCCTCTGAGTGTGAGCACATCCTTCACCTCTAAGTGTGATCACAACCTTCATCTCTGAGTGTGAGCGCACCATTCCCCTCTGAGTGTGAGCACACCCTTCACCTCTGAGTGTGAGCGCACCCTTCCCCTCTGAGTGTGAGCGCACCCTTACCCTCTGAGTGTGAGCACACCCTTCCCCACTGAGTATGAGCACCACCTTCCCCTCTGAGTGTGAGCGCACCCTTCCCCTCTGAGTGTGAGCACACCCTTCCTCTCTGAGTGTGAGTACCACCTTCCCTTCTGAGTATGATCACACTCTTCCCCTCTGACTGTGATCACATCCTTCCCCTCGGAGTGTGAGCACACCCTTCCTCTCTGAGTGTGAGCACACCCTTCCCCTCTGAGTGTGAGCGCACCGTTCCCCTCGGAGTGTGAGTGCACCCTTCCCCTCTGAGTGTGAGCGCACCCTTCCCCTCGGAGTGTGAGTGCACCCTTCCCCTCTGAGTGTGATCACACCCTTCCCATCTGAGTGTGAGCACACCCTTCCCCTCTGAGTGTTAGCGCACCCTTCCCCTCGGAGTGTGAGCGCACCCTTCCCCTCTGAGTGTGATCACACCCTTCCCCTCTGAGTGTGAGCACACCCTTCCCCTCTGAGTGTGAGCACACCCTTCCCCTCGGAGTGTGAGCGCACCCTTCCTCTCTGAGTATGAGCACCACCTTCCCCTCTGAGTGTGAGCGCACCCTTCCCCTCTGAGTGTGAGCACACCCTTCCTCTCTGAGTATGAGCACCACCTTCCCCTCTGAGTGTGAGCGCACCCTTCCCCTCGGAGTGTGAGCACCACCTTCCCCTCTGAGTGTGAGCACACACTTCCCCTCTGAGTGTGAGCACACCCTTCCCCTCGGAGTGTGAGCACACCCTTCCCCTCTGAGTGTGAGTGCACCCTTCCCCTCTGAGTGTGAGCGCACCCCTCCCCACTGAGTGTGATCACACCCTTCCCCTCGGAGTGTGAGCACACCCTTCCTCTCTGAGTGTGATCACACCCTTCCCCTCGGAGTGTGAGCACACCCTTCCTCTCTG
>NW_025207260.1:0-2550 GCF_004010195.1 Chiloscyllium plagiosum | reverse complement strand
TGAGTTCTTTGAGGAGGTGATGAGACAAGTTGACGAGGGTCGAGCAGTGGATGTGGTGTATCTGGATTTCAGTAAGGCATCTGATAAGGTTCCCCATGGTCGGCTCATTCAGAAAGTTCGGAGGTATGGGATTGTTACAACATGGGGGAAACTCTCCTGCTAAATTCAAACCAGCAACACATAAAAGATTTATCCCGTGCAGTAATTTGTGAAAATTCAAGAGGACAAGTCCTATTTCAAGTAAAAATTAACAACTTTATTTCTTAAAGTGTAACAGAGAATGATTAACGAACAACTATTTACAACTCCTTCCTGGAAACTATCTTGTACCCCCCCCCCTTCTATAATACTCGTCTGATAAAACTTCTGATTAAGATACACAAAACAAAACTTCTTATCTCAAAACTTGGCAGCTTTTGGTCCTTCTCTGTATTCCTGTCTTCTTTCCTTCTTCTTGGGGTTCTGCTTCACAAGTTACTGATTGATAAAGGTACCTGTAAGAGAGCTATTCTCTGGGCAGTTTGCAGATGCTGGCTTGCCAGTTCTCCTCTCAACTGTTCAGTTTTCCCTGGTCTTATATCCCCAAAGCGTTGGATTATGTCATTGGCTTTTAAGATTGTCAATATACTCAATTCAAACTTGATTGGAGTTTGGTGTTTTCAGGATAGAATTTAAACTGATTGGCTGAATTTGAATTTGTTTTTGTCTCATAGCAACTCATCCAGTGCTATCCGTTCTGAACCAAATGTTACTTTATAAATTCTCCAGCACTCGGTGTGTTTGCTAAGTCCTTCACTCTGTTAAAGGTGCAGTACGGTGGGCGGCACGGTGGCACAGTGGTTAGCACAGCTGCCTCACAGCGCCTGAGACCCGGGTTCAATTCCCGCCTCAGGCGACTGACTGTGTGGAGTTTTCACATTCTCCCCGTGTCTGCGTGGGTTTCCTCCGGGTGCTCCGGTTTCCTCCCACAGTCCAAAGATATGCGGGTCAGGTGAATTGGGTGTGGACTTGTTGGGCCGAAGGGCCTGTTTCCACACTGTAAGTAATCTAATCTAATCTACACTTCGACAGTTTCATAAGACCTCCCCTTAAAGAAAAAAATGAACCATCATAATGAAAAGATTTTTTTTTCTATTTTTGTAAACACATTCCCCTAACATACAGACAACTTTAATCAAAGTTCACCTTCACTTCTTCCCATATACCTGTATATACAACATTAAATAAATACAAATCTCATCCATATTTTATCAGTTAAATCCACGATAACACATCTGCGATGACATTCTTATGAGCTGCAATATGTAGGATTTTTAACTTAAAAGTCTGTAACATAAAACTCCAACAAATTAGTCTCATAGTCTTGTCTGTAAAGTGTCCCAAGCATGTAAGCGGATTGTGGTCCGTGTACACAACCGTCTCTGACACATTCTTCGTGACATGTACATTAAAATGTTGTAAGGCCAAACTCAATCGTTCCTTTCGATTGTGGAGTATTTCCTCTGGTGGATGTTGAGCTTCTTCCAAAAGTAACCAGCTGGCAGTTCAATCCCATCCCCATCTTCCTGTAGCAGTACAGCTCCAACTCCTATGTCACTAACATCGATGGCAACTTGAAAAGGTTTTGAAACATTTGGTGTAGCTAAAACTGGTTTGGTGGTTAATATTGCTTTCAAATGGGGGAATGCCTCCTGGCATGGTTCTGTTCACCGAAACGTTGTGTTCTTCTTCGGTAAATCGGGTCATGGTCCCACTACATGGCTGGCGTTTAGAACAAACTTCCGAGAGAATCCGCAGAGTCCAAAGAATCGAAGCACCTCTTTCTTCGAGGTTGGTTGTGTGTGAATTCCTCGCGAGCCTTTGTCTTTGTGTTCTGTGCAGTCAGCGTTCCATGACCAATGTTCTGACCCAAGAACGTCACCTCTCCTTTCGTGAATTCCATTTTGTTTAAGTTTATCACCAGTTTTGCTTCTCATAGTTGTTGAAAGAGCTCTGCCAACTGTACCATGTGATCTTTCCCGGACTTACTAAAGATCACTACAACGTCCAAATAGACTACACAGTTTGTTAACCCAGCCATAACTCTGGTCATGGGTCTTTGGAATGTGGCAGGTGTAATCTTCATTCCAAACAGCATCACTTTAAACTGATATAGCCCATTTGGGATGACGAACACAGAAATTACTTTCACCGTCTCTGATAAAGCTACCTGCCAGTAAGCACACATTAAGTCCAACTTTGTCACGTAACTGACTTGTCCAACGTTCTCGATACAGACCTCTAATCTAGGAATTGGATGTGAGTCCGATTTTGTAACAGCGTTGACCTACTGATAATCCACGCAGAATCGTTGAGTCCCGTCAGGTTTGGCAACTGAGACAATCAGCTAACTCCGTTTACTCTCTCTTGGTTCGATAATGTCCTTGTCGAGCATGGCCTCCACTTCCATCTGACCTGGCTGGCTTTGAAAGGTTTAAGCCGATAGGGGTGTTGTTTGATTGGAGCAGTATTCCCCACTGAGCTGAAAATTTGTTGCTGGAAAAGCGCAGC
>NW_025207259.1:10613-12772 GCF_004010195.1 Chiloscyllium plagiosum | reverse complement strand
CCGGACCTGCTGAGTTTCCCAGCAATTTCTGTGATGTCTCTCAGATCTGCAACATCTGCAGTTCTTTGTCAGATAGAAAACAAACGTTGACCCATTGAAGGGGATATTTGATCAGGTGATAGTCCACTTCATCCACAGATATAGTTGGGATGGAGTATAGGATCATAAAATTCATACAGTGTAGAAACAGGCTATTCGGCTCATCATGCATCCCACCAACCCTCACCCTCTACGCTGTTCCTGTAACCCCGCATTTCTCATGGCTAACCATATAACCAACACTCACCTGGACACTATTGACTATAGAGCGTTGCAAGTCCAGTCTAACCTGCGCATCTTTGGACTGTGCGAGGAAACTGGAGCACCCGGAGGAAACTCACGCAGACACGGGGAGAATGTGCAAACTCCACACAGACAGTCTTCAATCAGACAGGGATCTGGGTAATTGGAGAGGTTTCAAGAGGAAGTGCAGACTGGTTTGTGAATGATGGGCCAAAAGCCTGATCTCAGTGCTGTAAAGGCTCTATAGTAACATGATTCCCTACATCCAGCATTCAACACAGTTTGCATTTTGTTTTAATCCGTCCTGTTATTGACATTACTTTGAGTGAAATGTATACAGAGAGGTTGTTTGCGCATTCACACAGATCGCTGTTGTGATGGGTCAGGAGCAACATACAGAATAACAACTGGTGGAGAGAGAATTGAATTCCCCCTCCGAATCTGCCGAGGACATGCAGGACCTGGACCTTCTCTATCACCACTCACTCACCACTCGCCGCCTGGAGGAAGAACGCCTGATCTTCCTCCTCAGGAACCTCCAAGCCCAGGGCATCAATGTTGCCTTTAGCATTTGCCTGATTTGCCCCTCCGACCACCTTATCCCAGTTCCATCCTGACAACTCAGCACCATCATCATGGCCTGTCCTACCTGCCAATCTTCCTTCCCACCTATCCGCTCCATCGTTCCTCTCCGACCAATCACCTTTACACCCACCTCCATCCATCAATTGCGCTCCCTTCTCCGCAGCCCCACTCCCTCCCATTTATCTGTCCACGATGGACACTCCCAGCCTCATTCCCCATGATGGTGTTTTACCCGAAATGTCGACTCTCCTGCTCCTCGGATGCTACCTGATACTGTGCTTTTCCTGCATTACTCTAATCTTGACACTGATCTACAGCATCTGCAGTCCTCAATTTTACCTCGCATGACTGAATTCCTGCCCCTTACAGATGGAATTGGGTCTCGTATTTTCATCATGAATTTCATTATGTTTAATTTATTTTATTTTAAAAATCATCACAATATATTGATGCCCTCATGAGCATGTAATGCATTTGACAGAACAATGCCTCCTTTCTCTGTGAACAAATAGAATTAAAGGACTCGGTTTGGAGAATGTTTCCCCTCACCGAAACAGGAATAGAGAGTTATAATTCTCTCTGAAATAAACACAGGCCATTCAGAGGAATCTGATAAGGTCATGCAATATCTGCCGAGAGAAGGGAAAGGTTAGCTCATGTGTTATGAGAGTAGGGGATTTCAGCAGAGCGGTAGGAAGTTAGAAAAGTAATAATTACTGAACAATTGGAATGGGGATTACCCTGAAGAAAGAATGAGACGTTTATACAGCCTGGTTAAAATGTTCAGTCTGTTCTAGTAGTCAATCCAATGAAAGCTAGACTTAGATTTCATATTCCGTTTCCTGTGCAATCCACATATCCCGTGACTCCCTGAGAAATCAGCAATCTGTGTCTTTCAATCTGAAATGTACTCAATGAGGGTGCATCAACAATCGTCAGTGACAGAGAATATTAAAGACTCAGAGGCCTGTGAGTTAATCGTTCTCTCCTTATCTCATTCCCAAATAACCTGCCCCTTATACTGAGGATGTTGTCAATAATAACCAAAAGGTCTGTAAATGGTGTGACGTTAACACTGACTTCTCTTCGCAGATTCTGTCAGACCTGTTGAGCTTTTTCCGCAACTCCTGAGACTGTGTTATCGTGTTTTAGATACCCAGACCCACAGGATCAATTTCTCACCATCTATCCTCTGAAGCCTGTTCAGAATTTGATGCATTCAAATGAAATCGTATTTTAATTTTCTCGAATATGCGCACAATTTATTCAAAAGCTCAGCATTGGAGCACGTG
>NW_025207259.1:4130-10338 GCF_004010195.1 Chiloscyllium plagiosum | reverse complement strand
ATCTGCCGAGAGAAGGGAAAGGTTAGCTCATGTGTTATGAGAGTAGGGGATTTCAGCAGAGCGGTAGGAAGTTAGAAAAGTAATAATTACTGAACAATTGGAATGGGGATTACCCTGAAGAAAGAATGAGACGTCTATACAGCCTGGTTAAAATGTTCAGTCTGTTCTAGTAGTCAATCCAATCAAAGCTAGACTTAGATTTCATATTCCGTTTCCTGTGCAATCCACACATCCCGTGACTCCCTGAGAAACCAGCAATCTGTGTCTTGCAATCTGTGTCTTTCAATCTGAAATGTACTCAATGAGGGTGCGAAAACAATCGTCAGGGACAGAGAATATTAAAGACTCAGAGGCCTGTGAGTTAATCGCTCTCTCCTTATCTCATTCCCAAATAACCTGCCCCTTACACTGAGGATGTTGTCAATAATAACCAAAAGGTTTGTAAATGGTGTGACGTTAACACTGACTTCTCTTCGCAGATTCTGTCAGACCTGCTGAGCTTTTTCCGCAACTCCTGAGACTGTGTTATCGTGGTTTAGATACCCAGACCCACAGGATCAATTTCTCACCATCTACCCTCTGAAGCCTGTTCAGAATTTGATGCATTCAAATGAAATCGTATTTCAATTTTCTCGAATATGGACACAATTTATTCAAAAGCTCAGCATTGGAGCACGTGGGTTTCAAGCAGTGACCTTTAATTTTGGTTCATTAACGTGTTTGGCTCATTACCGCTGGGTTACCATGTATTACTCAGATATAATTGTTCTGGTGAAGTTGACGATGAGTTAGCATCTTGAATTGCTGCCATTCATTTTGTCCAGATCAACCCATAATGATGTAAGGGAGGGAGTTCCAGGATTTGCAACCAATGGCACTTGTGGAACTGAGACGTTTTTCCGAGCCAGGGTGGCGAGTGGCTTGGTGTGGAATTGTCAACTGGTGTCCCATGTATCTGCTGTGCTCAGTGTTCCACGCGATAATGCTATGGTTCTGGAAGCTGCTCTGTGAGGAACTTTGAGCAATTTCTACAGTGCATCTTGTCTGTGGTACACTCCACTGCTACTGTCTGTGGGTGGTGGAGACAGAGAATGTCTGTGACCTTGGTGCTGGGCAAGCTGCACTGCAAGTTAATTCTACCTAATTATGGGGAACATAACTACTTGCCATCATCATCAATCCATTTCACAGCTTGACATCCAGTGATTACACGGATGTGGTGTACAAGTCTGTTAGTTGCTCAAATGACCATGAACTTTTAACTAGATTCATCTTTTCACGGGTATTATGCTGAGAGACCCACTTTCTCGTCAACATTTCATCTGTAAAAACTTGGAACGAGCTGATGGGACACAGATTTTGCTGCAGATGGTTAGACACAGCGCAGTGTTAGTTACTGTACACTGATTCTGTTAGGCTTTATGCATGTGTTTCTCTGAATGTGTGTGCATTATCGTGTGTCATAAAAATGCACACAATGTCTTTGTGATTCTGTGTGTGTCTACCCATCTATCTCTTCCTGACTATCTGTGGTTATGTGAGTGTGTTTGTGTCTCATTGTGTGTATTAGTGTGTGTCTCCATGTTTATGTATGTCTGTGTCTGTGCCTGTGTGCAACGGGCTCTCTGTTACTTTCGGGATTGTAACACTTGAAATGTGGTATAAACACCAATATATCTGTACCTCTGACTATTCCTCTTGGGTGTGAAGTGATACATTGCTTTTTGTTATCTTTGAACGCGTGTGTGTGTGTGTTTGTGGGTGTGTGTGTATTTGTGTCAGTGTGTTTTGTGCCTGTCTCTGCGTGTGTGTGACAGACGGAAATACGTACACAATCACATATACAGAGAGATGTGCAGAGACACATAAAGACAGAAGCACACATAATGACTTAAAGAGACACACGTGCACATACAGTCACACAGACATTCACACACAAGCGCACAGATATTGATGGAGACAGCAAAAGTGATACTATTAGAATTTCTTGTTCCTAAAACTAAATGATAAATTAATAGATTTTTGGATTGTATGACGTTACAGGAAATTTGTCCATAATTTCGTCCGGACAGCTGTGCCTATAACAGGTTTTTGAACGAAATAAGAGAAAGGTGGTTTAGTTAGTAGAGTGCGAAGTTAATGTTGAAAGGATGAAAGCAATTTGAATCGATGAACCTATTTTACCATCCCTGCGTTTTCCAGTCTTTTCAAAATGGCCGCTGATGCTTCTGAATTGGGTCGACGTGCTGTCTTGTTCCAGGATGATGAATTAGGAATTGAGAACCTGGAGGATATTACTATTAGAATCAATACCGATCATTGGAAAAGGCCTCTTCCATAGGAAAGGGGACTTTGGGATTGCTGTCAGATCTTCAGCACTTCGAAGACCACGCAACAAAGAACAATGAAATACAAAATTACACAGATTGTAATCTACTGGCCTTCTTTAAAAGTTTCAAATTAACAATGCAACATATTTTGATGGTGTTGTTTGTTGTAACCATTTTATTATACACATCACTAGAAAACCTAATGTGAATTCAGATATATTGTCCTAAAATACAAACGGTGAAATACGTAAAAGCTTTAAGAAATGCGAAGGTTGCATAACATTGCAAGAGGGATAAATAATAAATAGACTGCACTTTTTATAAAAAATGTGCATCATGTATTTTGCAAGTAAATGCGTTTTTGAAATGACATTTTAGTTTTCTCAGGGCGAATACATATAAACAACATTTTTTTAAAAATAATTGAGTGTAATTGTGGACTAAAATGTGAAACGAGTGACCTTACAAACAGATCGAAAGTGGAGGATGGCTGCATGGTTTGACAGCTATTCACCTGATAGTGACCCAATAATTGAAGTGTGATTGGAGATGAACGGAGTTATACACAGATGCAGCCTTTGTTTGTGACAAGGAGCTTATTGATGATTGGCCACTAGTTCACCACTGACAAAGGCGTTCTGCTACAAGCAACGATGTGATTGGTTCTCAGGCAACTAAACAGTTTGGGACTCTGAACAAGATACAGGGAAGTCGCCACCTGCTCAGGAGCTCTCTCTGTTCGCGGCAGTGATAGGTGCTTTAATCCTGAAGAAACCTGGTTTATTTTTGTTTTAGCTGTTCCTATGAGCTCTGCCTTTTAATGAGTGTGTTAGAAGCCTTTGTTTGTGACAAGGAGCTCATTGATGATTGGCCACTAGTTCACCACTGACAAAGGCTTTCTGCTACCAGCAACGATGTGATTGGTTCTCAGGCAACTAAACAGTTTGGGACTCTGAACAAGATATAGGGAAGTCGCCACCTGCTCAGGAGCTCTCTCTGTTCGCGGCAGTGATAGGTGCTTTAATCCTGAAGAAACCTGGTTTATTTTTGTTTCAGCTGTTCCTAACGGCTCTGCCTTTTAATGAGTGTGTTAGAGACTGTTTGTAAGCATTAATTAGTCCTTCTGCATGGTGTAAATCAATGACAGCCTCCAAGATGCACTGTATAAATTTACCAAGGCTCTAAACAAAGTACATTCCAAAGACATGACAACGAAGAAATGGAAGGGCAGGGGAAACAGATGAATGGGAGGGTTATGACTTGGAGCCAGTGATTAACCTGGTTAATTGAAGAGTAGAGGACTTTAATTTATAACGTCAGGAAGTATGGTATACAGTGAGATTTGGCGATCTGGATTCAGAATTGGCTGGCTAACAGAAGGCAGAGAGTGGTTGAAGATGAAAAATATTCTGTCAGGAGGACAGTGTTGATTGGGGTCCCGCAGGGCGCTGTTCTTGGGCCTCTGCTCTTTGTAGTTCTTATAAATGACTTGGATGAGGAGGTTGAAGAGTGGGTTAGTAAGTTTGCAGATGGCACTAAGGTTGCAGGTATCGTCGACAGAATAGACGGCTACTTCAGGCTGCAACGTGACATAGATAGGATGCAGATCTGGGCTGAGAAATGGCAGATGGAGTTCAACCTGGATAAACGCGAAGTGATGCATTTCGGAAGGTGGAACATGAATGCTGAACATAAGATTAAAGACAGAATCCTTGGCAGTGTGGAGGAACAGAGGGATCTGGGTATGCAAGTTCATCGATCCCTCAAAGTTGCCACCCAAGTGGATAGGAATATTAAGAAAGCATATGGTGTTGGGCTTTTATAAGGGGGATTGAGTTTAAGAGCTGCGAGGTTTTGCTGCAGCTCAACATAGATCCCTCAAAGTTGCCACCCAAGTGGATAGGAATATTAAGAAAGCATATGGGGTTGGGCTTTTATAAGGGGGATTGAGTTTTCGAGCTGCGAGGTTTTGCTGCAGCTCAACAAGTCCCTGATGAAACCACACTTGGAATATTGTGTCCAGTTCTGGTCTCCCCCCCTATATAGGAAAAATGCAGAGGCTTCGGGGAAAGCGCAAAGAAGGTTGACCAGGATGCTCTCTCGACTGGAGGGATTGCCTTATGAAGAAAGTTTGAATAAGCTCGGACTTTTCTCTCTGGAGTGAAGGAGGAAAAGAGGAGGCCTGATCGAGGTATAGAAAATAATGTGAGGAATAGATACAATCAATAGGAAGAGACTTTTCCCCCGGTCAGGATTGACTGGTATGAGAAGTCATAGTTTGAAGATATTAGGAGGAAGGTATAAAGGAGATGTCAGAGGTCGGTTCATTATGCAGAGAGTTGTGAATGCATGGAATCCGTTGCCAGCTGTGGTCATGGAAGCTGAGTCATTGGGGGCATTGGTGCGACTGCTGGACATGCATATGGAGAGCAGTGAGTTGAGGGGTGCGTAGGTTAAGTTACTATATTTGACCTTAGGATTACATCTCGTGGGCAAAAGGGCCTGTTCTGTGCTGTACTTTTCTATGTTCTATGTTATATGAGTGCATACACTGGGTACATCTAAACGTAAGGTGTCAACCTGGTGACACAGAAGTAGTTGCATGCCAGAAACCAGAAGAAGCAACGGATAGACAAGGCTAATTGACTTCATCACTCACGGATCAGACAGAAACTCTGCAATCCTGCCACCACCCATCATAAATGATGCGGGACAATATAATAAATCATTTCTTTCACATGAACGACGAGGCTGAGGGATACGAAATAGATCCTTTCGAAATTATGACAGGCATGGAAGTAATGGATAATGGAAGTCTTTTACACAGACCACAGGAGACATAGGTTTAAAGTGTTATCGAGCAGACCAGACCCAGACGTATGGTATGCAGATTGATTTTGCTTGTTTTATGATAGTCATACATTCTGAGAAACAGTGTAGAATATTATGTTGCATTCTCTTCAGTACAAATCATACCTTACATAAGGACATCAGTTTAATATAGTTTCACAGCTTTTGAACAGGTGCAGAGAAGTATCAACTCTATATATGACAGGTCCATTCATAAGTTTGACAACAGCACGGAAGAAATTGTTCCTGAATCCATTGGTGCGTATTTTCAAACATTTGCATCTTCTGTCCGATGGAAGAGGTTGGGAAAGAGCATTGCGGTGGTGGGAGGGGCCTTTGATTGTGTTAGCTGCATACCTGAAGCAGTGGGAATTCAATAACGAGTCAATGGAAGGAAATATGATTTGCATGATGGATTGTGTTAGGTACATACATCTCTGCAATTTCTTGCAGTACGGCCAGAGCAGTTACCATACGAAGCATCTGGATAGAATGTTTTCTGCAAGGCAATGTTAAAATTGGTCAGAGTCATTGCTACAATGCTAGATTTTCTTCCCCATCAGAGGAGGTAGATGCATTGATGTGCTTTCTTGACTGTAGAGTTGACATGGATAGACTGATTGTTTGTAATATTTATTACTCGGAAATTGAAGCTGTCCATCACCTCCAAATCAGCACCAATGACAGAGACCAGTGTGTGTCCTTCAGTCCAATTCCTGAAGTCAATGGCTAGTTCCCTTGATTTGCTGACGTTGAGGGAAAGATTGTCGTCTTAACACCATGTCACTAAGCGCTATTTCCTGTAGGAGAAAGTGAGGACTGCAGATGCTGGAGATCAGAGCTGAAAAATGTATTGCTGGAAAAGTGCAGCAGGTCAGGCAGCACCCAAGGAGCAGGAGAATCGACGTTTCGGGCATAAGCCCTTCTTCATGAATGAGGAGAGTGTGCCAAGCAGGCTAAGATAAAAGGTAGGGAGGAGGTACTTGTAGGAGGGGCGTTGGGAATGCGTAGGTGGAAGGAGGTTAAGG
>NW_025207259.1:0-3843 GCF_004010195.1 Chiloscyllium plagiosum | reverse complement strand
TGAGGGGGAGTTTTGGGCGCAAGTTTTGCATTTCTTGAGGTTGCAGGGGAAGGTGCTGGGAGTGGAGGTTGAGTTCGTGGGGGTTGTGAAACTGACAAGGGAGTCGCGGAGGGAGTCTTTCCAGAACGCTGGTAGGGGAGGGGAGGGAAACATATCCTTGGTGGTGGGATCTGTTTGGAGGTGGCAGAAATGACGAAGGATGATACGATATCTGGAGGTTGGTGGGATGGTAGGTGAGGACCAGTGGGGTTCTGTCCTCGTGGCGATTGGAGGGGCGGAGTTCAAGGGCGGAAGAGCGGGAAGTGGAGGAGATGTGGTGGAGAGCATTGTCGGAGGAAAAATTGCGGTCTTTGAAGAAGGAGGCCATCTGGGTTGTTCGGTATTGGAATTGGTCCTCCTGGGAGCAGATGCGGCGGAGGTGAAGGAATTGGGAATATGTGATTGCGTTTTTACAGAGGGCAGGGTGGGAGGAGTTGTAATCCTGGTCGGTTTTGAAACCTACCCACTATCGTGGTGTGATTAGTAAATCTGTAAATGGAGTTAGAGCTGAATTTGGCGGTACAGTCACGAGAGGGTAAGAAATATTGAAGGGGGCTGAGTACACAGCCTTGAAGGGCAGCAGTATTGCGTATTATTGAAGAGGAGGATTTTCCAACTCTCCTCATTCATTGTGATCTGCAGGTCAGAAAGTTAAAGATCCAGTTCTCGAGGTGAGGAAAGTCCTAGGACTCAGAAATGTCGATGAGTCTTGTTGGCCTTAGGGTCTTCAAGGCAGAGCTAAAGCCAATATACACAAGTCTGATGTAGGTGTCCATGTTATCCAGATGTTCCAAAATGAGTGAAATGCCAGAGAGATGGGGTCTGCATGGATCTATTACAACCGTGGCGAATTATCGAGGACCTGAGCAATCTGGGAGTTAATGTTTGCTATTCCTAACCTCTTAAAGCACTTCATAGATGAGATCGGCCATGATTGTATTAAAAATCGGAGCAGGTTCGAGGAGCCGAATTCCAGACTCATGCTCCTATTTCTTGTGTTCATTTGTTCTTTATAGCTCAGAGGGAAACATGTTAACGAATGGTCCTGGCAGACAATGAAGATCCACACACACAAATCACATTTCTCGGCTATAAGCCCACCGTCCTGAAGGTTTCAGCAATGCATGGGATTATTGAAATACCCCACAGGTAATATGAATGCTTAACGTTCAAACATTCATCCTAGTAATGAGAGTGTGTGAGACTTTACGTACTTCTGGGTGTATGGTAGCCGACTGTAAAATGAAACTGAGCAGGAACTGCAAAGAGGAGGATATCAGAGTAAGGAGAACAAGGAGTCCAAGAGTTGTTAGGAAGAGGGCCACCTGCACAAGAACTACCCAAAATAGGGGAGGAGGGCCTGGGAGTGAGGGTGTCGATCCAATATTACCAGAAGTGTTAACGTGAGTTGATCAATCAATGAATTAATTAAAATTTGATGAAGAAATGTATCTGACTCTCTCTGTCAGTCTGTCCCTCTTTTTAAAAAAGTGATAAAATACCGCCCTCCGCTGGCCTCCCAGTGTCACTGTACAATTTTTTTTTTCTCTGGGACACGTTTCTCCTGTCCCTGTACATTCTATTATTTCTGACAGTCTCACAATGCCCTGAATGACTCAAAAGCGCAAACGATTGCGCAGTGACGTCACAAAAAGAATGGCCACAGCCAGCGGGGAAAGTCTGACAACGAGGAAGTGAGAGGAGGCAACAGGTGACTCGTGCCAGGACCGTGAGCTGAGGGAGAGCGATCCCCTCTGGCCGCCACGAGAGGAACCAGCAACCACTTTCTGAATAAAAACAACTATATATTTTTGGAGAACTAGGCCATTTATTCTCATTTCATCATTCCGTAACAAGGCAGCACCCACCCTCTGAAAGACTTCAATACTATCGTACAGGAAATGTACAAATGTTAGAAACCACAGACCGATGAAAAGGTTTAACATTATTGCTTTGACAAAATTTCAGCATTGGCCCTGTTTTCTGCCTCCCTCCATTTTCAAAGCGAAAAGTTGCATTTGTTGCATCCGTGTTTAAATGAACCTTCTCTGAATTTAATTAATGGAGAAAACAAAAGAAGTGGAGAGCAATAGTGATAAGGGGATTGCATTGTTCGGGCATCAGGCAGATATCTGTGACAGTGCAGTTGCGACACCAGGTCGCACGCTGCCTCCCTGAGTCTGGGATGTCACTGAGTGGCTGAAGGACAGTCTGAAAAGGTTACGACCAAATATAAGATATGGCAACGGTTGGAGCCTTGAAAACAGTATATAGGAAGCTGTGAGATCAATTGACAACACAGGGTTAAATACAGAGTAAAGTTCCCTCGATGATGCCTAACCAAACATTTTGAAGAAATGTATAATCTGTGCAGCGATAGAAATTTAACTCACTCCCAACTATCACCACAGAAACACACACGCATACGCGTGCACACACACATACGCAGTAATTCTCAATTGTTATCCAAGAGGGTTCCCATTTTCGACGAAAATAGATGTATTCCAGAAGTTACTCACAGAGTTCTTTACTGGATTGTTTCTGTTCAGTTTGGATTCTAAATTAGATTCCTGATTCGTAACATCCCCATGGACAATTTTCCTCAACCTATGTGCTATGTCCTGCTCACAAAAACTGCATTTGATTCCAATACCGGATGTTGTTTGATACAGGAACCTTTCTGTGTCGGGAGGATTGAGGCTTGATTCTGACCCAGGTGTGTGAATGTCCTGTTTGTCTGACATCCAGGATTGTTTAATGAAGCTTTGATGTTTGGAAATCCCGATCTGTACATTTTACAGTCCCTTAGTAGAACTGCATTTATTTTCAGTCAAGTACTCCTTTAATCTGAATCTTATTAATTGGTTCAACATCATTGTCCACAACCTTGGACACAAATCGGGAGAGTTCAAGTGATGGCGTCACCAAATATTGGACAGTTTGGCAATTATGACCAGGACTTGGGCCTCGGGAGGTGAAGACGTTTTACTGTGATCGTACAGGAGGTATGGACACCATGAAGCATCGAGAAAATGATCACGGATGACTGTGGCAATTCACAGATATTCTGGGTGAGCAGAGCGAAACAGGCAGACACACAGAATAAGGAACAGAGAGTGAGAGAAGGATTTTGAGATTTCCAAAAGGCATCTGCTCAAGTTAGTCTTGATCTAAAAACTGAGTATATTATTGGTGAAACTAGTTTACAATTGAATTGTGAAGTAGAAGTAAGCTGCTGTCAAACAGATCGATGTAGCGATGATAAGTGAATGGGCAAAGCCCTGTCCATTACAATACAAAGTGGAGAGTGTCAGGGAGAATCGACAGAAACTTCAGTTTATATGGGGAGATGTTATCGGACCCTGACGTAGAGAGGGATCTGTGTGTCCTGGGATATTAAAACACACTGCGTTAATCTGCAGGGGCAGCAAGGTATTAGCAAGGCAAAGGGATGAAGTTTTCGTTTGTTCATCGTACTTGAACATCACTAGCTGGACTCAGCATTTATCCCTCATTCCCATCAGCCCTTGAGAAGATGGTAGTGAACTGCCTTATTGAACTGATGTACTCCATAAAACTTTATTTGTGGAGAAACTGAATGTCGCAGAAATTAAACTGCAGCTTTTTGTATTCCCAGTCCCAATTTTAAACTTAACTGTGTGGGTGGCACAATGACCTCAGTGGTTAGCATTGCTGCCTCAGAGTTCCAGGGACTCGTGTTTGATTCCAGTATCGTGCGACTTTAAATGGAGTTTGTAAGTTCTCCCCGTTTATGCGTGGGATTCTTTCGGATGGTCTGGTTTG
>NW_025207258.1:0-12769 GCF_004010195.1 Chiloscyllium plagiosum | reverse complement strand
AAATTGTCCATTGCTTATGTAGAGTGGCCCTTTGATAGATTTTCACAATCCAGCTCAGCCAACTTGTGGATCATTGAATCACAGAATCACAGAATTGTCTCAGTGCTGAACAAAATTCCTACCTTTCCATACTTTTTATGCTTTATAATTTATGCTTTTGTAATCTCAATTGCATAATTCAAAATTGCTTTCATATTTCTCCTTGTCCAGATATAATACCCTTGCTCCAGATTTAACTACTTCATTTACAAACATCATGTAAAAGAATACTGAGAGGCCTAGATAGAATGGATGTAGAGAAGATATTACCAATAGAAGGAGAGACTAGGACCTGACAGCACAGCCTCAGAATGAAGGGACGGGCCTTTAGAACTGAGATGAAGAGGACTTCCCTCAACCAGAGAGCAGTGAATCTGTGGAACTCTTTACCACAGAAGGTTGTAGAGGTCAAGTAATTGAGTGTATTTGAGACAGAGGTGGATAGGTACTTGATGAGCAAGGGGATCAAGAGGTACAGGGAGAAGGCAGGAGAATGGGGTTAAGAAACATGTCAGCCATGATTGAATGGTGCAGCAGCTTCAATATTCTGCTCCTATATTTTATGGTTTTATGATCTTATGGAATGATCCCTGCAGATTGGAGTCTTGAAAATGCCATTGTACTGTTTAAGAAGTGTGCAAGGCAAATATCAGTAAATGACAGATGTATCCGACTTACATCAGTAATAGGGAAAATGCTAGAATCTATCATAAAGAAGGTGATAAATGGACACTAAAATAAAACAAAGGACTGTGGATGCTGGAGAACTAACACTCAGCAGGGCTCGCAACATCTATCGGAAAAAAAAGCAGAGTTAACATCTTAAGTCTGATGACTCTTCATCACAAATGTTAACTCTATTTTCTTCACAAAGATGCTGCCAGATCTGCTGAGTTTCTCTATCAATTTCTGTTCTTGTTTGTGATAAATGGACATATTCCATTTAGGCATAGTCAGTTTATATTTTGCAAATGGGAAATCAAGTTTTATAAACTTGGGATTTTTTCTAGGATGTTACTGATAAAATTGATAGAAGGGAGTCAGTTATGGTTGTACATTTCAATTTTTTGAAGGCTTTTGACAAAGAGTCCCATGGAATGTTGGTGAGCAAAATTAAAGCATATGGTATATCAGGTAATGAACTCACATGTATCACTGATTGGCTACACATAGAAAACAAACTAGGAGTAAATGTATCATTCTCATATTGGCAGACTGTGATTAGTGGGATACTGCTAAGATCTGTACATATAACCGAACTGTTCACTATGATTTGAACATGAGGATCAAATGACCTATTTCCAAATTTGAAGATGATACAAAGCTAAGAAGAAACATCATGTTGGGAGGAAGATGTAAAAAGCTTTCAGAAGGATTTGGACAGGCTGAGTGATTGGCCAAGAACATGGAAGATGGAATCTAATTTGAAAATTTGAGGTTATCCACTCTGGAAAGAAGAACAGATGTGTAGAAACTTTCTTGAATAGTGAGAGGTTGGAAGGTGTAGATTTGCAAAGATCTTGGGTATTGTTGTAAATAAATCACTGAAGGCTAACATACAGGTGTGGCAGCAATTAAGACACCTAAAGGAATATCAGCCTCTATCGAAAGCTAATTTGATTATAGGAGTAATAATAAACGTCTAGACATCTGTTTCAACACAAACCTAGTCTTCATGGCATAGGTTATGTAGGCTAAAATATAGGGATCACTCGGACCTCTTTTGTTATGATCAGTCTCTAGATGAAGCTCCCTGATGTTTTGCTTCAACTCTATAGGAGTTTGGTTAAACCATACCTGGAGTATGGTGTGTGGTTCTGGCCTCCTTACCTCATGAAGGATATTTTTGCCAGCCAGTAAGTACAACAAAAGTTCACTAGAATTGTTCTCAGGATGACTGGACTGTCCTATGAAGAGGATTGGATAGACTTGAGCCTGTATTCTTTAGAGTTTTGAAGAATGAGAGGTGATCTAATTGAAACCTACAAAATGCTTAAAGGAATACACAGGATAGATGCAGGTACAATGTTTTCCATGGCTGGGGAGTCTGGAACCAGGGAGCATAATTTAAAAATAAGGGTAATACCATTTAAGACTGAGAGGAGGAGAATTTCTTATATTTGAGAGTAATGAAGCTTTGGAATTCCCTACCACAGAGAACTGTGTAAGCTGAGTCTCTGAGCATATTTAAAGTGGAGCTTTTTTTAAAATGATGTAGAGGGTTATGGAGATGTTGTGGGTTATAGAGTTTGACCAACCATGAGTGTACTAAAGAGTGAAGCAGGCTCAATCGGCTGAATAGCCAACTCCTGTTATGCGTGTTGGTACTATTTTTTCACATGTTTTCTGATTAATATAGTTACTGAACTTGGTTAATTGACTCCTTCTACAGTATAAGTTAATTTGGTTTGGGAGAAAGTATCCACAAGGAAAGAGATCAGTTTAAAATTAAGGAGGAGCAAATTATTGCAGATGCTGGAATCTGTACTGAAAAAAATAACTGCTGTAAATCACAGTGGGTCAGGCAGCACATATGGAACAACAGCAAGCTAATGTTTTAAGTCTAGATGGTTCTTCATCAGAGCTAGACTTGAAACGTTAGCTTGCTGTCTCTTGATGGATCTTACCTGACCTGCTGTGATCTACAGCATTTGTTGTTTTCTGTTTAAAATCAATTTTGTTTTAAACCAACCAAGATGATTGGTGAATAGCCAAGGGTAGACAATTCACCACTCCTCTTTTGAGAATTAAATGGTTTCGGAAGTGCCATCTGGAACTGCAAAAAATCAGGGAGCCTCATCTGGAGGCTGAACATAACAAAAAAGGTCCAAGTGATCCCTATATTTTAGCCCACATAATCTATGCCATGAAGACTGGGTTCTTGTTGAAGCAGATGTCTAGAAGTTTATTAACAACCTTTATTGTTTACATTATTATAAGATTTCATAAAGTTGAGTTCTATTCTTACTGATGTTCCAGCCATATTATATGACTGTAAAGGTGCACGAGGACCCTTATGCTGGCAGATCAAATATGACACATCTGACTTTCTTCAAGTGATATTGCCTTTCTAGGATTTCTGTCATGATGCAACAAGAAAATACTTTGGTGAATGTCTAACATGACTGTATCTAGACAATCAGTTATCATATCTTCTCTGCTCAACTTCACTGTATAGTCTGCTGCCTGGCATATGGGCAATGTAAACCATTTGCTGTAGTTACATGGTTGTTGTCTCATGATACATTCAATACCTGAGGAGCCATCCTGTGTGATAGATGGTTGGTCATACACAGCTTGAATGTGTTGCTTATTTTTTTCTAAGGTTTAACTACTGCTTATGGCAATGTAATTTGGCCTAGGCTGGATAGACAACTTAATATCATTTAATGAACCCATGCACTCATTCAAAGATCTCAACCTCTTTCACTTTCTATTGGTTCAGTGTGGGATAAACGTCTGCATGCTTTTGTGCCATTTTATTGTTTCCTTTGAACAATGCATTGAGTATATGTGGCTGCGTGGTGATAGAACAGGAGGGAAGGATTCTATGAATCTGTCTTCCAAAGATCAGATCTGCCGGTGGGAATAAGCTATTAACCATGAGGAATAGATTTAATACAGCGAGCTGCAAATCTTGGCCAGTTGTCTTCTTCTTAAATATCATTGATTTTACTGTTTGAACCGTGCATTCTGCAAGACCATTAAATTGATGGTAATGAGGAGAAGTAGTGATATGTCAGAACTCACTTTCTGCATGTGTTGTGGATAGGTACCCTTGTGTACTGCAGACCATTGTCAGACACTGAATATACTTTAAAAAATGGTCAATGTGTAATTGAGGACATGGATTTGTCACAAAAAATAGAACATGATGGAATACTCATTCACAGGATATCCTTCATGATGGATAATACCAGTCGTAGACTTCCATCACGGCTCAGAAGGAATTTGGTGTGGAATGAGAGGTTCCCTTGGTTATTGAAGTTGATGAAGTTGACGTGTTTCACTTGACTTGATCAGTCGACCAATGTCCTGTGCGCTCCGAAGATCCATTTGCAAAGTACTGTAAATGGATTTGGATAACTATTCTACTCTTCATTTCAGAATTCTCAACATCTGGTTTCTATCCAGTGGGTGGTAGAGCAAAGAGGGCATATTAATGAAGTGAGATTATGTGTAATCAACCTGTCCCAATGCCTGCAGTGTAGTGACCCTCATTTTAAACCACAACAGCCATCATTCTGAAATGACAAAGTAGCATCTGGGTCTATGGCTACGTCACTGAAAGGTCACATGTCATTATATTACACTCCTTAGTTTAACTACCCTGAATTCAGTCAGTGGTCAGGTACAGGAGGGTGTGACTATGAGTGAGCCAGGTAGAGGGATTCCGGAGGTGGTGCTGCAGGAGCATCAGCCCTTAAGCTTGTCCAACAGGTTTGGGATTCTTGCTCTGTGTGTGGACAAGAGCAGGGGCTATATAGAGGATGAGCAAACTGATCATGGTATTGAGAGCCATTCAAGAGTGAGGAGAAAAGAGAAATGCAGCCATAACTGGAGAAGGTTTAGCCAGAGGAATAGACACAGGGAGCAGGCAATCTTGGATATGGTAATGGGTATTGCGGCAGATTTAATAAATGGCCTCAGAGTAAAGGATCCCTAAAAAGTAGTGATCATAACATGATAGGATTTAATATTCAGTTTGAGAGTGAGGAACTGGGGTTAGAAACAATTGTGCTTAACATAAGTAAAGGGAAGCACATGAACTGAGGATAGAGTTAGCTAAAGTGAACTGGGTAGGTGGATTAACAGGAATGACAATAAACAGGCAATGGCAGACATTCAAGAAGGTAATTCATACCTGTTGGCGAATATACATCCCAGTAAGGAAGAACCTTTCTAAGAGAGGGATGAATTACAACTAACTAAGGAAGATAAGGAGAATATTCAGTTGAAAGAAATGGAAGTCAATGATAGCTCCAAAGACTAGAATAAATCCAGAATCCAGAAAAGGAGGACTAAAAACATGTTAAAGACAGAGGGAAAAAAAAACTTGATCCTGATGGCCTGCATCCTAGGCTCCTACAGAAGGTAGCTTCAGAGATATTCCAAAAAATCCTTGGATTCTGGAGAAGTACCAGGGGCATGGAAAACTGCCAATATGACACCTCTATTCAAATGGGAGGGAGGTAAAAAGCAGATAACTATAGGTTGAATAGCCTAACATCTAATGTTGAAAAAGTGTTGGAATCTGGTAGTTCAGATGGCTCTTAAAGATGAATGTTGGGAAGTTTTCCAATGTCCTAGCCAATATCCTCCCCTCAGTTAAAGATGCAAAGTTATATTATTAATGACTAATAGCTTTGCTGTTTAGAACAACTTCCAAATGTAAAATAATTGCTCTATTTGCCTGCACATCATAGTTAGTGGACTCAATCATGACTTTGTACTAACATAAAATTTTGATTGTGATACATCTTGATTTTATTCTGACTGGCTTTAATTGAATACAATGTCTTCTAAGAACTTTCTTAGTTATAAAGAATAGGAAAAGAATTGGACCATTCAGCCCATCAAGACTGCTCCACTATTTAATGAGATCATGACTGATCTTATAGTTCTGGACTCTGCTTACACATCCTTGCCCCATAGCACTTGATTTTCTTGCCAATTAATAGTTTTCCTGTCTTGGCCTTGAATATACTTGACGACCCAACTTCAACTGCCCGCTGTGGTCAGGAATTCTGCAGTTTTAGAACCATCTGTGTGAGCCTTGTTACTCTTCACCTCTGTCTTAAATGATTTGGTTTAATTTGATTTATTATTGTCACAAGTACTGAGATACAGTGAAAAGTATTGCATTGCAGAAGTGGTGGAGGCAGGTACAATTACAGCATTAAAAGGTATGTGGAAGGGGGCATGAATAAGGGTTTAGAAGGAGATGGGCCAAATGCTAACAAATGGGACTAGATTAATTTCGGATATCTGGTTGGCTTGGATGAGTTGGACTGAAGGGTCTCTTTCTGTGCTGTACAATGCTATGACTCTCTGTGTTATTCTCACCACTTGTCTTCCCACCCATTTTTGTGTCTGTGCAACCTTGTCTTTAGTATATTTACTTTCCTCACTAAAATCATTGATATATATCAATAATTGTAGCCCCAGCACAGATCCCTGTGGCAATTTGTTATAGGTTGCTATTTTAAAAATGCACCCCTATCCCAATTCTGAGTGACTTTTCATCAGAAAAGATGTCATTAACAGAATGGTGTGCTGAATATTTTCAGTATTTTCTGTTTTTATCTTGTATATTTTAAGAATTGGCAGTTTTCATTTTCATATCGTAGATTTCATTCAGGATACAATATAGTCCTGAGTTGAACTTTTACAATGATTAACAAATTAATTGACATTTAAGAAGAAAAACAAAATAGATACAAATGCAAATATGAATTGAAGTTTGATTCAGCAATGTTAAAGTATCAGAATTGAATTATTTTATGGAAGTTGTTTTGTCTGCTCATTTAACAAAGATTTAACATGTTCAGTTAAAAGAATTAACACCTCAACTGAAATTGCTTGCAAGAAAACTTTTACAAAAATGTTAAGAGTTCATAGGATGACACCACACCACTTTAATTACATTTAATCCCAAAACAGTTGTGGGCAAGATTAAATTTATTCAGATGACATGAATACATCTTGTGAACATGTTAAAAGAATATCAAGTATGATAAATTAAACATAGCCTCTGTTGTCAGAATTGAATTATGTTAATGTTTAGTTTAGTTATGGCCGATCTCAATGAGCCTAGATTTGAGGATTGCCTCATTACCAGCCACCCAGAGAGATTCTCCTGTTAATATCCATCATATATTCAGCAGTCTAAAGTAAAGTTGCTCTCTAACTCACAAACACCTTTGCTCTTTCTTTTTCCTAATAAAAATATTAAATTATTAAGTTATCTTCATGTTTTTCTTTTGTGCTTCATGAAGGTAAACCATATTGTAAAAATAAGATTTTTTTTGTGATCAAACTAGACAGCAACACTTTACTCTTGCATGGTGCAATTAAATACAGAAATCCAGTTGTTGCTGCCTGAGGAACCCTTCTCTTCCAAGGTCAGCAGGTAATAAGGAAGAAAAATAGAATGTTAGCCCTTATTTCAAGGGGATTGGAGTTTACAGTCTTACTGAAACTGAACAAGATGCTGGTGAGTCCAGCTCTGGAATATAATGAGCAGTTTTGGTTGCCTTATTTAAGACAAGATATTATTACATTGGAGACAGTTCAGAGAAAGTTAACTCGGATGATTCTGGTTTGGAAGGATTGTCTTATGCGGAAAGATTAAACAAGGTGTGATTCTATTCACTGGAGTTTGGAAGAATGAGAGGTAATCTCATTGTGACATGCAGAATTCTTAAGGAGCTTCACAGGGTAAATATTGTGAGGATGTTTCCCTCATGGGAGAGTCTAAGATTACAGGGCATATTCTCAGAATTAAGTGGCACCCATTTAAGATTGAGATGAGGAGAAAATTAGGGGATTTAATTATTGGAGTAAGGATGTCTTGCTTCAGTTATACAGGCCCTTGGTGAGACCACACCTTGAGTATTGTGTGCATTTTTGGTTTCCTAGTCTGAGGAAGGACATTCTTGCTGTTGAGGGAGTCCAGTGAAGGTCCACCAGACTGATTCCTGGGATAGCAGGACTGACATGTGAGGAAAGACTGAATCGACTGGGCTTGTATTCGCTGGAATTTAGAGGAATGAGGGGGGATCTCATAGAAACATAAAATCTGATGGGACTGGACAGGCTAGATGCGGGAAGAATGTTCCCAATGTTGGGTGTCCAGAACAAGGAGTCAGTCTAAGAATAAAGGGTAAACCATTCAAAATTGAGATGAGGCAGAATTGCTTCACTCAGAGAATTGTGAACCCGTGGAACTCTCTCTCACAGAAAGCCGTTGGGGCCAGTTCATTACATTCAGTAGGGAGCTAGAAGTGGCCTTTGCAGCTAAAGGGATCAACGGGTATGGGGAGAGGATGGGAATGGGATACTGAAATTGTAAGATCAGCCATGATCATATTGAATGGTGGTGCAGGCTTTAAAGGACTGAATGGCCTACTCCTGCACCTATTTTCTATGTTTCCATGTTTCTATGAAATTTCTATTGTCTCAGAGGGTTGTGAGTCTTTGGAACTCCTATGCTCCAATCCCCTTGAAAGCTGAGCAGTGGGGGAAGAGATTTAAGGCTGAGATAGAAAGATTCTTGATCAGTGGGAGAACCAAGGGATATGGGAAAGGGCATAAAAGTGGATGTGAAGAATGTTGGATCAGCCATGATCCTTTTGAATAGTGGAGTAGGCATGAAGACTGAACGGCATAGTTCTGTTCCTATTTCTTGTGGTCTTATGATGTCATCTAACTTTCTTACATGTACACTGCCTTTTTGACATATTTATAATAATACAACAACTGGTTTCCTTCTCTTTGGACAAAATGTCAATTTCAGTTTGACTGTTGGCCAATCTATGTTGACATGTGACCATGCGTGGTCAGGTCATTGCTGCAGCCATTTTAGAACATAAAACATAAAACAGTACAGCACAGTACAGGCCCTTTGGCCCTCAATGTAGTGCCGAACTTTTATCCTATTCTAAGAACAAACTAACCTACATACCCTACATTTTACTGTCATCCATGTGCCTATCCAAGAGTCGTTTAAATGTCCCTAATGTATCTGACTCTACTACCACTGCTGGCAGTGTATTCCATGCACCTAACACTCTCTGTGTAAAGAACCTACTCTGACATTTCCCCTAAACCTTCCTCCAAATCACCTTAAAATTATGCCCCCTCATGATAGCCATTTCCACCCTGGGAAAAAGTCTCTGGCTATCCACTCTTTCTGTGCCTCTTGTCCTCTTATACACCTCTACCAAGTCACCTCTCATCCTTCTTCACTCCAATGAAAAAAGCCCTAGCTCCTTCAACCTTTCTTCATTAGACATGCCCTCCAGTTCATGCAGCATCCTGGTAAATCTCCTCTGCACCGTCTCTAAAACTTCCACATCCTTCCTACGATGAGGCAATATTCCAAGTGTGGTTTAACCAGGGCTTTATAGAGCTGCAGCATAACCTCACAGCTCTTAAACTCAATCCCCTGCTAATGAAAGCCAAAAAACCATCCGTCTTCTTAATTACGCTCCCAAATTGGATGGCAACTTTGAGGAATCAATGGACATGGACCCCAAATCCCTCTGTTCCTCCACACTGCCTGCGTTTAACTCTGTAATTTGCATTCAAATTTGTCCTTCCAAAATGAATCACTTCACACTTTTCCAGGGTGAAGTCCATCTGCCACTTCTCAGCCCAGCTCTGCATCCTGTCAATGCTCCTTTGCAACTTACAACAGGCCTCCACACCATCAACAACTCCACCAACCTTCGTGTCACTGGCAAACTTACTAACCCACCCTTCCACTTGCTCATCCAAGTCATTTACAAAGATCACAATGAGCAGAGGCCCCCAGAACAGATCCCTGCGGAACATCACTGGTCACCGAGCTACTGGCTAAATGCTTTCCATCTACTAACATTCTGTGCCTTCTATGGGCCAGCCAATTCACTATCCAGACAGCCAAATTTCCCTGTATCCCATGCCTTCTTACTTTCTGAATGAGCCTACCATGGGGAACCTTATCAAATTAGATTACTTACAGTGTGGAAACAGGTCCTTCGGCCCAACAAGTCCACACCGACCCGCCGAAGCGCAACCCACCCATACCCCTACATTTACCCCTTACCTAACACTACGGGCAATTTAGCATGGCCAATTCACCTGACCTGTGCATCTTTGGACTGTGGGAGGAAACCGGAGCACCCGGAGAAAACCCACGCAGACACGGGGAGAATGTGCAAACTCCACACAGTCAGTCGTCTGAGGCGGGAATTGAACCCGGGTCTCTGGCGCTGTGAGGCAGTAGTGCTAACCACTGTGCCACCGTGCCGCCCAAAATGTCTTGCTTAAATCCATATACACCACACCCTCTACTCAACCTTCATCAATGTGTTTTTTCACATTCTCAAAGAACTCAATAAGGCTTGTGAGGCATGACTTGCCCCTCACAAAGCCATGCTGACTATCTCTAACTATGCTTTTTCAAATAATCATAAATCCTGTCTCTCAGAATCTTCTCCAATAATCGACCACTGATGAAAGACTGACTAGTCTGTAATTCCCAAGGCTATTCCCCTGATCTAGGGAATAACATGTGCCATCATCTAATCATCTGATACTATTCCAGTGGACAGTGAGGACTCAAAGATCATCGCCAAAGGCACAGCAATCTCTTCCCTTGCTTCCTGTAGCAACCTTGGGTGTATTCCATCTGGCACAGGGGATTTATCTATCCTCATGTTTTTCAAAATTTCTAGCACATTCTCCTTCTTAACATCAGCCTGTTTGAGCATGTCAGCCTGTTTCATACTGTCCTCAGACACAATAAGGTCCCTCTCACTAGTGAATACCCAAGCAAAGTATTCATTAAGGACCTCCCCTACCTCCTCCAACTCCAGGTACAATATTGTCTCAGGAAATAAATCAGACAATGGACTTCAAAAATCAAAAGTGAACATTTTACTTTACTGCTACATGAGGCAGAGCAAGATTTTCACAGTATTGCCAAATCTATCATTAATTGTGGGATGATTCATTGAAGGGTAGCTTAGACAAAACAACAAGGAGCATTTTCAAATCTGCGATGGCTTTGTGAAAAACCTAGGCAAGTCATCAATTCACAATGGAATTATTGAATTAATAATTATAGGTTTAGTCAATGTTGTCCAGAATAGAAATTGTGTGGTTCAAAACCTTGGACTTTCACTTGAATCAGTGTGAGAGATGTTATGAGCTTTCTGATTATCTGTGTTCTGCCACTGATTATTAACAACCAGAATCCTATTGCCAGTGCAGTTACTAGTGGAGCGGTTGTTGTGTGTGCCACAGGTTCTTTCCCTTCACAGCTACAGAGGGGTTAATTACCAGGTGGCATAGATTTAAGGCAAGGGACAGAAAGTGTAGAGAGGTTTTAAGGAGGACTTTGTTCATCCCAGAGGCTGCTGGGTATCTGGAACTCAGTCTGAAATTGTGTTGGAGACACAACGTTGAAGAAGTATTTAGAAGTGTATTTAAAAACAGTACAGCATACAAGGCTGTGGGCCAAGTCCTGGGAAATGAGATGAAAAGAGATAAGTGCTTAGTGACTAGCACAAAGACACTGGACTGAAGGGCCTCTTTCTGCACTGTTAAACTTTGTGACTCTATGACAGTGAATTCAACAAGTTCACTGACATTTTTATTTGCTGGTTCATTGGATCAGGGCACTACTGGCTGTATTTAATGATTTCCCATGCTGGAGTACGACACTTCAGTCAGAGCTCCTCTGCTTCTCCTGTTCTTTTTCTTTCTTTCTCTTTGCTTTCTCGCATTTATTTCCCGGTATGGAAAATGGAGGAAATGGTGAGCCCCAGAGGTGAATCCTGAAACAGAGGCCAGCACATGAAAGCAGTCCCAGAGCAACAGCTGGCACATTGACACAGTCCTGGAGCAGTGACTGATGTGGGAGAAGTTGTGCCGGAGCAGTGGCTGATGCGGCAGAAGGTGGGTGATGTAACCGAAGCTGTTCTGGAGCAGGGGCTAATGTGGGAAGCAGTCCCGGATCAGTGGCCGATGCGAGACAAGCTGTCCCAGAGCAGTGGCTGATGTGGGAGAAGCTGTCCCGGAGCAGTGGCTGATACGGGAGAAGCTGTCCTGGAACAGTGGCTGATGCGGGAGAAGCTGTCCCGGAGCAGTGGCTGATGTAGGAAAAGCTGTCCCGGAGCAGTGGCTGATGTAGGAAAAGCTGTCCCGGAGCAGTGACTGATGTAGGAAAAGCTGTCCTGGAGCAGTGACTGATGTAGGAAAAGCTGTCCCGGAGCAGTGACTGATGTTGGAGAAGCTGTCCCAGAGCAGTGGCTAATGTAGGAAAAGCTGTCCCGGAGCAGTGACTGATGTTGGAGAAGCTGTCCCGGAGCAGTGACTGATGTAGGAAAAGCTGTCCCGGACCAGTGGAAGATGTGGGAGAAGCTGTCCCGGAGCAAGGGCGGATGTGGGAGAAGCTGACCCGGAGCAGTGGCTGATACAGGAGAAGCTGTCTCGGAGCAGTGGATGATGTAGGACAAGCTGTCCTGGAACAGTAGCTGATGCGGGAGAAGCTGTCCCGGAGCAGTGCCTGATGCGGGAGATGCTGTCCCGGAGCAGTGGCTGATGTAGGAAAAGCTGTCCCGGAGCAGTGGCTGATGTAGGAAAAGCTGTCCCGGAGCAGTGCCTGATGCGTCAGAAGCTGTCCCGGAGCAGTGGCTGATGTGGGAGAAGCTGTCCGGGAGCAGTGGATGATGTGGGAGAAGCTGTCCGGGAGCAGTGGATGATGTGGGAGAAGGTGTCCCGGAGCAGTGGGAGAAGCTGTCCCGGAGCAGTGGATGAGATGGGAGAAGCAGTCCTGGAGCAGTGGGTGATGTGGGAGAAGCTGTCCCGGAGCAGTGGATGATGTGGGAGAAGCTGTCCTGGAGCAGTGGGTGATGTGGGAGAAGCTGTCCCGGAGCAGAATCTGATACGGGAGAAGCTGTCCCGGAGCAGTGACTAATGTGGGAGAAGCTGTCCCGGAGCAGTGGCTGATGTCGAAAAA
>NW_025207257.1:3995-12768 GCF_004010195.1 Chiloscyllium plagiosum | reverse complement strand
TTCCAGTCTCCTCCATTAACAGCTTTCCACCTTGCCACTCCTTTATCTTTCCAAAGGTTCCTGTCTCTCTTTGGGCTCTGTCCCCACCTATTAGTTACTCTTTAACCCCTATCTCCTGTCGTCCAAAGATCTGTAGGTGAGGTGAATTGGCCCAGCTAAGTTTCCCGTAGTGTTCAGGGATGTACATTAGTCCGGGGAAATGGAGAGTAATAGGGTAAGGAATGGGATTAACTTCGGAGGGTGGGTGTTGAATTGTTGGGCCGAAGGGCCTTTTTCCATGCTGTAGGGATTCTAATTTTCCCAGCTGTTATCGGTTCTGAGGAAGGGTCACTGGACCCATGATGACCCTTGGTGTGTGCAGGAGGTGGAAAGGGGAGAGTGGCAGCAGAAACCGGATGAAATGTATCACTGTAGGCTGGGAGGGTTTAGTTACACTCTGTGCAGGTCGTTAGTCTGAATTAAAAACTCTTGGTCCCACGTTTGCAGCAAAGGGGAAGGTGGCTTGGGCCCCAGGCAGTGACAGGACCTGGGTTATGGCCGCCAACTTTATTGGGGGCAAGGTACCACAAAGAGCATGCACGTGTCGTCTTCCTGGGTAGGGGCGGGGCAAAATGAAGAGGAGCATGTACACATCAAACACATACCAAGAGAAGTGTTTGCCTTCACTATTCATCTTGCACTGACTGTGAGCTTTGTTTTGTGATTTCATTTTATAGGATATTAATTGAGAATAATTGAGACTGGGATCTCAATAAACAAGTTTCTCTCGTCAGCAGAGTAATCAGGATCTGAATATCGTTGGCATTTAACTGTGGAACGAGAGAGGTTTGTCTGTTCTGTCGGTGGGAAAATATTTTCAATATTTTTGTCAAGCCAAAAGCTGAAAGATGTTCAAGTTCATGGTTGGATCACCCTTGGGGTATGTGTTCAATTCTTGGCCCTGTCGCTGTGGAAGGAGGTATTTGCCTGAGAGAGAGCACAGATTTATCCAAATTACACATCGTCTTTTTGCAGGAATTTCAGATTTAGTCTCAATCATCCACTTTATAATCTGTAAACTCCCTACTTTCAATTCTCTGCAAATTTCTCTTTGAAATTCCTTGTGGACACAAGTTCCAGCACTATTTCAGGTGGAACGTTCCAGATTCTGACAACTGTCTGTTCATTCAGAAACTGCTGAAGTCCATGTTGACTCTGGGGTTACAAAGGGCTGAATTGAAAGATGAAATGCTGGTCCTGAGCTCTCATTGAGATGCATTGGAACAGTACAGGAGGCTGAGGGCAGTGTAGGTGTGAGCAGACAATGAAAATGACAGGGCTGCACTGTAAGGGCTGCTTGGCTCAATGAGAGTGCTTTGGAGTTGGGTGTAAATAGTGAGGTGAGACAGGGAGAAGGTGAAGCTGAAACTCCGTTTTAGTTCAGGCCTTTCATAAATTCACAGTCCCAATGGGTATAGCCAATTTGTCAGTGATACCTGCGGATTATGTAAGTTTTTAAAGTATGACCTATCAGCTTAAGTAAAGTTGTTTTTTTTTTGTTATTATAATGGACATGTTTGAAGTGAAGGAAGGTTGCTCACTCATTTAAATTCTCTTAGTGGGAGTAACTAAATGAATGTAGAGAGATGTTGTTACAGGGCACCTCAGAACCGTGGTGTGGTTCTCTTGCACAATGTGGGAAATAAGGGATGCTTCCTTTGTCCCTGACGGCTATGTGTGCAGGAAGGGTTCCCATCTGCAGTCACTGGGAAACTGCTTTTCAGAGCTGGAGCTGAGTGGACTCACTGTGGAGCATCTACGATACTGAGAATGTTATGGACAACACGTTTAGTGAGTTAGTCACACTGCAGGCGAGGGTGACACAGGAAGAAAGGGAATGGATGACCATCAGATCAAGTAAAAGGCTCAGGAAGGGAGTGGAGGAGTCCACAGTGGTCATCCTCTTCTCAAACATATACTGTATACCGCTTGGGATTCTGTAAGGACGGGAATTGGTGGTGTAGCTGCTCGGGAAATCAACAACAGACAGGTTCATGACACCACAGAGAGCTCTGCTGCACAGAGTGGGAGTAAAGAGATGAAACAGGGCTATAGTGACAGGGGATTCAATGGTCAGGATTAGGGCGGTCACTGCTGTGGCCACAGACATGAATCCAGGATGGTACATTAGCTCCATGGAGCTGGGATCCGCGAGATCATGGAGCGGCTGCAGGACATTCTGGAGCTGGAGGTTTAACAGCCAGTGGTGGTGCAACACATAGATACCAATGACATCGCTAAACAAAGGGATGAGGGCCTGAAAGCTGGATATAGAGAGATCAGGAATGCATTAAAATGTCGCTCCTGAAATGTAATAACGCGAGACTTGTACCCAGTGCCATGTGCTAGTGAGAGCATGAATAAGAGGGCAGATCAGCTGGATATGTGGCTGGGGAAATGGTGTACCAGAGAAGGGTTTAGATTCTTCAGGCACTGGGACAGTTTCTGGGTAGGAGCTATACCAGCGTGACCGGTTACCCTTGGGCAGAGCTGGGCGAATTCTCCTCATGGGGGCTTTTGCAGTTCCAAAGGTGAGGTTGTAACTAGTCTGGCAGGGGGCTGGGAACTTAAGTGTAGGCTCAGATGGGTCATATTCAGGTCAGGGAATGGGAGGTAGAATATTAGTGATGTAGTCAGCGGCTCAGAAAGCCAAAGGAAAGGAGAATTAAACAAAGATTGAGTCCCTCTTCATTCATCAGTCCTGACATCCCAGGAATCAGTCAACAAATTCTGGAGCTGTATACATGTCTATGACTCTAAATGCTGCAGCAAAATGGTGAAAATCTGCAATAAAAACAAAAATTGCTGGAGATCCTGAGCAAGTCTGTCAGCATCTGAAATGGTGACAGATGCAGGAAGCACTCCAGCCTTGAAGAAGTCATACCAAGCACTACAATATCAGTTACACGCTGAGTGCCAGAACATGGGACTACAATAAATAGGAGCTTGATGACCAGCATGAGTATGATGGGGCTGGAAAGTTGACGTTTTGGGTCAGGACTATTCATCGGGACTGACAAAGGGTCCTGACCAAAACATCAACCATCCTGCTCATCTGATGCTGCCTGACCTGGTGCACCTTTCCAGATCCACATTGTATAGACTCTGACTTCCAGCATCTGCAGCCCTTAACTATCTACACATCCCACGACTCAGTCTGAAGACTCCCCTTTACTCCGATCTCAATAACCAGGATAGCCTTCCTTAGGAAAGGGGAGCAAATGCTCATACAGTACTCCAGGTGTGGTCTCACCAAGGCCCTTCCCGAAAGGGATCCCTGCTCCCGTTCTCGTATCCTCTCACTCGGAAGGTCACACATCATTTACATTCTCCATTGCTTCCCAATCCTGCCTGCTTCTGAAAAGAGGGAATCTCAGAGAAACACGGAATAAAATGGGGTCAGAGTCTCTGCTATAATACAGTTGAACACAATGGCTCCATCTTATCCATACTGGTCATTAAACACACGTCTAAACACTTCTTCAAGGCTGCAATGTTTCCTGCATCTGTCACTACTTCAGATGCTGCCAGACCTGCTGCGGATCTCCAGCACTTTCTGTTTTCTCTGTTGTAGAGTACTGAAAGGGGGAATTTATAGTTGAGAAATTCAAATTGAACTTTATGTTCAGATCTGATAGTTACTGGAATCCGTGCCAATCTGAATATCATTGGCCTTTTCATCTGGAAGGAAAGGTGTGCATTCTGTCCGTAGGCGAATATTTCAAATGTCAGTGTGACTGAAAAAAGTACTGAGACAGCGAGGTCCATGTTAGTGTGGGGACTGTGGAGAGAGATTTCATTGGTTTTTGAAAGTCTAAAAAATCATGGCACAGTTCCCAGGAACAGTTAAGCCACATATTGATTTTGTATGAAGGCAATTTACCATGAAACCAGAAAGACAAAAGGATTCCTGCTGCATGGAAAAAGCTATGAAAATGGGATTGTTGTAACGGAGTGAATTATCGATCATAGATTGTAATCCATTGGCGTTGTCACGTCGGTTCCAGTGCCGTGGGGAAACACGAGAAATGTGATGAGTGCAGTCTAGTTTTCAGTTATTAAACTGGAAAGATGCCCAAGAAATTTACAAGGATGATGCCAGGTCTCAGGAGTCTGAGTTATAGGGAGAGGTTGGACAAGCGAGGACCTTTTTGTATAGAGCAGAGGAAACCGAGGGGGAATATTTTACAGAAGTGTATAAGATCATGAGAGGCATGGGTAAGGTGAATGCACTCAGTCTTTTTCCCAGGGAACCAAGGACTGGAGGGCATGAGTTTATGATTAGAGGAGAAAGAATAAAAGGGAAGCTGAGGGGCAACTATTTTACACAGAGGATGGTATGTATATGGACTGAGCTGCCAGTGGAAGTGGTTGAGGTGGGTACATTAACAACATGTAAAAGGTATTTGGACAAATACATGGATAGCAAAGGGTCAGAAGCAGATGGGCCAAGTGCAGGGAAATGGGGTTCGCGTGGATGAGCATTTTGGCCGGTATGGGCCCGTTTGGGCCAAAGGGCCTGTCTCTGCTGTAGGATTCTACAACTCGAAGTGCATTTGCTATTTCTCCCACTAACTCTGTTGGTATCCTGGTTTGTATTCCATCAGGGCAAGGAGACTTGTCTCCCTTTAGCTCCATTAACTGGCCCAGCTCTAACTCTTTCATGATAAAGAGTTTCAAGGTCATCACCTTCCTCAGTCTCCTTATCAATTACTGGCATGTTCTTCGTGTTCTCCACTCTGAAGACTAACTGCTGTGTACTCATATTCCTGAACCCTGCTGAATAGGAATAACTAGGTACAGAACTCTGAGAGGTCTTCTTTGAGTCTTTATTGATGAGACATTGTAGTTACCTGGATATTTTACATGCAAAATGAGTTTAGGCAGCATCAGGTCCAATGGACCTGATGCTGCCTAAACCCATTCTTCTACCTTTGTGATTTGAGACTTTGAATAGAGACTCTCTCTCAGGATTATCTCCATGACAACAGCAGTTAAAAAGTCGAGTTCAGTTCAGCACTTTGTGGTTAAACCACACAACCCTCCCCCCACGACCCCGTGGCTCCCTCAAGTACCTGACAGACGCTTCAATTTCAGAGGGGCTGTCTATCAGGATTCTGATGTGGAGGAGCCGGGGTTGGGGTGGGTTGGACAAAGTTAAAAACCACACATCACCAGGTTATAGTCCAACAGGGTTATTTGGAAGTATAAGCTTTTGGACTGTGCTGTGAGTTTTAACGTGATCAGGATTATCTCTATGGTGACAGTTAAGTGCTTCACCAATTACAGAGGCCATATGTTCCCCACACAATAGGTTCCCCTCCAGCAGTGTAAACTGCTATTCCGGCCCTGGGGATAGCTACTCATCACTTTTTATCCCCAATCCCATCTCGCCTTCTGTTGATCTTTGAAGATTTTCTAATCTCCTATTTTTTTCTTGGTGTCTTTGCCAATTTGTATGCTTTCTATTTCAATTTGATAGACTCCCTTATTTCGTTTGACACCCAGAGCAGATTACTCCTTTTCCGACAGTCCTTCCTTTTCACTGGTATATACTTTTGCTGAGCACATCGAAAAATTCTTTGATATTCCTCCACTATCTGTCAACTGTCTCACAGTAAAGTCTTTGCTTCCAGTCTACATTAACCAACTCCTGCCTCATCCTAATGTAGTCTCCTTTATTTAAGCACAGGATCTTGGGATTGGATTTAATCTTCCCGCTTTCCATCTGTGTTCTAAATTCAACCAGACTTATCACAAGTATTTTATCTGATTACGAGGTGAGGTGATGTTTCCTGGGTGTTTTGGGTTTCATTGTCATGAGACCTTGGCTTTGTAATAAAGTACAGGATAGATATTCACAACGGAGTATTCTGGACGCTCTGAATGTCCTACACAATCTAAAACCATAAATCACTGTCTCCTCTCAGTTTAAAATTGCAAAATCATTATCTCCTACATGCTCCCTCACTATCTAAGTTTGGAACACTAATCCACCTACCTATCCTGCTTTTTCCGAAAATCTTTGGTGAAGGTGGTGAGTTTTGGATTCAGCTTTCCAGTTATTACAGTAAGAAGATAAGCACTGGGCACAGGAGAGGCAATGCAGCCCTTCGAACCAGATCCACCATTTAATACCATGAGGATTGAGCTCACCTCGGTCTCAGCTGGATTTTCCTGCCTATTCTCTCTCACCCTTCAACTCATTGCAAATTAAAAATCTGTATCTCTTCGTTAAATTTGCTCATGTCCTGGCATCCACCGCATTTTGAAAAGGGAATTCCACAGGTTCAAACACATCGAGATAGGTACATTCTTCTTCATGAGAATAGAATAGTCCCTAAAATACAGAAACAGGGTATTCACCCATCGAGTCCACACCCTATGATGAGCATCCCATTTAGACCCATCCATTCCCTGTAACCCTGCATTTCCCATTGTTAATTGCCTAACCGGCTCATGCATGGACCCAGTGGGCAATTTGGCATGACCAATCCACCTCACCTGCACATCTTTGGACTGTGGGAGGAAACTGGAGCACCGAACAAAACCATGCAGACGTGGGGAGAATGTGTAAACTCCACACAGTTGCCAAAGGCTGGAATCAAACCCGGGTCCCTGACGCTGTGAGGCAGCAGTGCTAGCCACTGAGCCACCTCTGCTTAAAATCTGCTGCCCATTATTAACCTCCCCACGCCGCAATTGCTGAATGTATATTTCTTACGTCAGAAATCGGGTTGTCTAAGCGGATGTCTCAGTAAAACCCAGTGACAGCCCACATGTCCTGTGTGTCTGAATGGATATCCTATACACAACACCCTCCAGCCTACACTTTCTTTCACTTTTCAGAGACAGATCTCCAGAGGCTTCATGGGGACTACAATTCCCACAATCCTTGAGGCAGGGACCACACGTGTGCAGGGAAAACCAACACTGTACATGTACAGATTCTTCTTCATGAGAATAGAATAGTCCCTAAAATACAGAAACAGTGTATTCACCCATCGAGTGGACACCCTATGATGAGCATCCCATTTTGACCCATCCATTCCCTGTAACCCTGCATTTCCCATTTTTAATTGCCTAACCGGCTCATGCATGGACCCAGTGGGCAATTTGGCATGACCAATCCACCTCACCTGCACATCTTTGGACTGTGGGAGGAAACTGGAGCACCGAACAAAACCATGCAGACATGGGGAGAATGTGTAAACTCCACACAGTTGCCTAAGGCTGGAATCAAACCCGGGGCCCTGACGCTGTGAGGCAGCAGTGCTAGCCACTGAGCCACCTCTGCTTAAAATCTGCTGCCCATTATTAACCTCCCCACCCCGCAATTGGCTGAATGTGTATTTCTTACGTCAGAAATCGGGTTGTCTAAGCGGATGTCTCGGTAAAACCCAGTGACAGACCACATGTCCTGTGTGTCTGAATGGATATCCTATACACAACACCCTCCAGCCTACACTTTCTTTTACTTTTCAGAGACAGGTCTCCAGAGGCTTTACGGGGACTACAACTCCCACAGTCCCTGAGGCAGGGACCACACGTGTGCGGAGAAAACCAGTACTGTACACCTACAGAATGTCGGCAGGTTTTGGAGCATGTGCTTTGGGGTAACTAGCGGAAAGCATTTCACAGTTTGATTGGCTGGCGAAGGGATTCATCAGCTTGTAGTATTGATTTATGGGGGGTCAAAGTGTGACTACACCCACATGGGACCAAGTTACATTCCCAACTTGTCATAACACTGGGAATCGATCAATGCGAAACAAAGAAGGATCTGACCCACTCTCCCAGACTGAAGGTTCCTCTTCTGTCCAGGGTCTGCCCCAGACTGAAGGTTCCTCTTCTGTCCAGGGTCTGCCACCTCCCTTACTGTTTCCTTTGGTTTCAATCTGCTGTTACATTATTGACTTGCAGCAACTGAAGGGAAAGGAAGTGAACCCAGAAAGTGTGCAGAGTCTAACCAGGGCTGGGAAGTGCTGGCATGGATCTGTTTATCAGTAACTCCATGAGAATGGGGAGGGTGCACTTTAGGGGGTAGCAGAGTCAGAATCGTGGGAGAGAGTAAGTGGGCTGGAGGGTTACAGCTTCGGTGGAACAAAGGGGAAAAATATTCCAGAGGAACTAGAATTGTCTGTTCTGAATTTCTAATCTGTACCTATTCATTTATATAGGGTGCTAGATGGTGAAGATTTGCAGACTGAAATTTCAAAATCACGATTGAGTTATCCAGAATTTGACAAACCAAAGATGGGGAATTACTCGGCCAAATCCTGCAACACTCTACCTCCCAGCATTGTCGGTCTATCTGCACCAAATGGACTACAATTGGTTCAAGATGGCAGCTCACTACCATCTTCTTAAGGGTACCTAGAGATGGGGAATAAATGCTGGCTGAGCCAGTGATGCCCATATTCTGGAAATGGTTTCCATCTCTCGATGCTGAAACCCGGTTGATGTTACTGCAGGATGATGAGGGGTGCTGAGTGCATCCTCGAGGAGGCAGCACCATCTCATTACTCCTGCCTACACCAACACAGTAACACTGCAGGAACAGGAGACTGAGCTGGATGGTCAGCTGTTTCCCATTGAATGGTGGAGCACAATCGAATGGCCGCCTCCTTCTGCTATCTCCCAGGTATGTATATCGCCATGGAGCCTGGGTAGGAAGAAGTAGGCAGGGCACGGATTCTCCAGGAGATTGCACGTCCACATCAGTTTTCAGTGA
>NW_025207257.1:0-3222 GCF_004010195.1 Chiloscyllium plagiosum | reverse complement strand
GCACTCTCTGGTGCCTCAGCAGATTGCAAGAGCGAGTAAATCCCTTCCCATACATGAGGTGGGTGACCAGCCTCTCCCTAGTGTGACTGTGTCAGTGAATGTCCCGCTGGGAGGGGTAAGTGAATTCCTTCCCACAGTCCCCACGTTGACACAACCTCACCCTGGTCCCGTCATAATGGTGTCTTCCCAGATCACATGACCAGTTAAATCCTTAACCACATGCACAACACGAATGGTTTCTCTGGGCTGGGAATGCTGCTTTTCCCTGCCATATTACATATAATGTTCAGGACCTGCGGAATTGGGTGTGTTAAATGTGATGTTAAAGCTGAGTTTCACATCTGTGAACTCTGTCGCTGTAAAACAAGTTTATCTCCTTCATTACTACAGCTCCCAACACCAGCTCTCCCTTCAGTTCTCCTGAAATCTAAATTTGGACTAATGCAATAATGTGGTTTTCTCTCACTTATTTCTGAAAGTAAATTCGGATGATTTTGAATAACTGGACTTTATTAGCCAAACTTGTTCCTACGCTATCATTTGCGACAAATTAACCCATGGGAAATGTGTTAGCTTCGATGACCGTTATTATGCTCTGACCACGTCTATGGAGTCGGTATAAGTCAATTCTAACAATTATCGATAGATTGTATGTAAACAGGATGCCCACGCAACAGTAGGTGCTCTGACAGTCAATGCCTGTAAGTTAAGTTATTTTTCTTAAAGCCCCGCATGTGTCCAGCAATCTGGCAATACAATTGAAGGTATTTTATATAGTAAACTTACAGTCTCAATTGCCAGTTCCAGTCCATGAAGCAGTCAGTAACACATCTCAGTGATTTGAATTCTAACAGCACCTTTGCCCTGTCAGGAGAGATTGAGAAGCATGAAGCTGTCTTCGCTGGAGGACGGACATATGAAACACTTTAATTGAACAAAATTCTTCAAGAGCCCAGTAGGATAGATATAGGACGATGGCGGTGTGTCTGGAATGAAATAAGCACGAACCGTGGTATCTTTACCCAGCATCCCCTTCAGCTGTATAAGATTTATTTGCTGTTCTATTTGCTCCACTCTCTTGTTGACTCCCATTTGTAATTGCTGTATTGTTGGTGGCCGTGCAAATTGGTAACATTTGATTCAATCTATCCTAATACCTCTCTGTATCTGTGCCTCGCTTTTGTTCACTGAGAACCTCATTCAGTCTGATGTCTTTTCAAACATTGCCCTGATATTTTCCTAGAGGGCCTTAGAGGGCTCAGAATGAAATGTTCACAGAATTGTTACGATGCAAAAGGACGCTGATTGGCTCATCAGCTCTCAAAGGATCACCTCACTGAATGCCATTCTTCTACCTTTACCCCATAAAACTTCCCATTCCCCCTCTTCCAGTAACCGTTCAATTTTATTCTCTTCGTTGTATCTGGTTCCACCACACTCTTTGGCAGTGCATTCCTGACCATAAACTTTCTCTGCATGAAAACGTTTTGTCCCATGTCACATGTGCTTCCTTTGTCAATCCCTTTACATCAGCGCCTCATCATTATTGATTCTTTCATGAATGTGAACAGTTTGTCCCAGTCAACTCTCACTGGATCCCTCTTGGAGGTATCTGTACCCACCATCCCCCGGGAAGGTGAATATCATCTCCCCCGGTCACAGGAGACCAGTGAGAGACCATTCAGGTGCTCTCACTGTGGGCTGGGTTCAGGACACCATCCAGCCTCACTGTACTCCATCGAATACACACTGGGGAGAGGCCATTCACCTGCTCTGAGAGTGGGAAGCAGTTCACTCAGATATCCAGCTTGATGAAACACCAGCGAGTTCACAACTAACCACAGCGATTGGATTTGTTTTGTTTGTTCATGGGATCACGGCATCACTTGCTCGGGCAGCATTTGTCATCCATTCTAACTGCCCAGGAGATGGGTCAGAGTCAACCACATTATCCAGAGTCTGGATTCACATGTCGGCTGGTCAGGGTCAGAATTAACAGTTTCCAATTAACATCCAATGATATGAAGAGTTGATTTCTGGCCTACCTTTTCTGAAATGATAATGAATAATGTTTGCCTTTGAATTAAAAGTGAAAGACCGAAATGAATTTTATTCTGATTGAGCACGTCGTCCTGTTTTCTCCGTTGCTATTGACTATCTCATTCCCCTCGGACCAGAACATGTTCCAGAGAGTGTTACAGAAAAGGCAGAATGGTCAGCTGCAGGTGGTCACCTGACTGATCACTGGACCCAAAGTTTCACTCTCCACAGATGCTGCAAGATCTGCTGACTTTTTCCAGCAATGTCTGTATTTGTTTCTAATTTCACCAGAATTTGTAAATATTTAGTTTTTCAATATTGATCTTGTCTGTTGCAGAGGAGTTTATTGATGAATTCAAAGAGTTTTTAAAATTGTAAGTTAGGCCACAAATCAGCCATGATCTAATTGAATGTCAGAGGTGGGTTGAGGGCTGAATGGCGTCCTCCTGTTCCAATGAAGGTTGTCCATCTGCAGCTTGTGGCAACATTTCCCTTCATCGCTTACTTCACCTCCATGTCTAACACACTGTTACTGACTGAACAAACCTGTGTTTGAACCAAACCTGCTAATGTTCTGTGTCCCCCTCTCCTGCCACTCGGGTTTAATCTCATCATGGAATGCTGTCTCGTATTATTGCGGGAATGCCCACAAAGGACTCAGCCTGGAGTCTGTATCCCTGAGATCCACAAACCCCGTTTATTTACTCCTTCCTATTTCATTCTGGCTGTTGAACTCTCAGTTTCAATCCACTCTCCTGTCATGCTCTTCAACATGCCCATGTGGGTGGGCTAGAGGCAGCTGGGATTTCATGATGGGAAGTGGGGGAGAGGTGACAGCAAAGACAGTTCTCATTGTAACGGCAGAGTTTCTCTGTGACCCAGTGAGTGGTGAGACACCTGAGTTTATGCGGGAGGCAGATTCAATCGGGAATTTGGTGAGACACTTAGACACTGACCTGCCCATCTGATTGTTAACTCAGACAGATAGACAGAAATAAATATGCACATTAGATAGCAGCTTTGATGCTCTGGGGCAATGAAACATGCTTCGAAATCAATTATTTCAACTTCAACTCTCTGAAAACACAGGCACAAAGCTTCCTGTTTGTATCAGGTTGTCTCTCAGCTTCCTCTTGAGAAAAGAGTTTAAAGCTGTTTATCCATTCCTGTTGATTGTAACCT
>NW_025207256.1:9696-12768 GCF_004010195.1 Chiloscyllium plagiosum | reverse complement strand
ACTGAGAGGAGGGGGTGGGGACCCTGTGACAGTCAGTGTCACTGAGAGGAGGGGGTGGGGACCCTTAGGGAGAAGTAGTGAGACCAATTGCAGACCTGAATGGGACTTGGGCCGAAACAGGAATAGGATTTACTTCAGAAAGAGTAAATGTATGTTCAACGGAAGGTTTCTTACTTTATTAAAATACATCTCGGTTGCAGAGGCTTTTAGTTTTCCCATCCTAAACGTTCTGGGAAATCTGAGATGCTCCTGGTGGTCTGGGTTGGCATGTACAGGAAGTGTTCTGACTGGAGCCACCCAAGGTCTGGTATTGAAGTACTGAAGATGAGAGTGACCATGTTCTGCATATGCACGGTGTCCTAAGCCTGGCACATATGGTGATTCAGGCTGTTAAAGGGATCCTTTCCTTTATTAGCTTGGCATAGAAATCAAGGTCGAAACATTGATTAGGCCACAGCTGGAAGACTACATGCAGTTCTGATCACCGCAGTATCAGAAGGGTGTGATAGCATTGGCGTGGGTCCAGAGGAGATTCATCAGGATGGTGTCTGAGATGGAGCATATCAGTGATGAATAGACACTGGATAAGGTTGAGCTGTTTTTTTTTGGAGCAGAGAAGAGGGATTTGGATGGAAGTTTGCTTGCTGAGCTGGAAGGCTTGTTTTCAGACGTATCGTCACCATACTAGGCAACATCCGTGAGCCTCTGGTGAAGCACTGATGTTAGTGACCCGCTTTCTGTTTGTGTTTAGGTTTCCTTGGGTTGGTGATATCATTTCCTGTGGTGATGTCATTTACTTACTACTTCTCCGAGGGAAGTAAGTAGGGTCCAAGTCAATGTGTTTGTTGCTAGAGTTCCGGTTGGAATGCCTTGCTTCTAGGAATTCTCCCGTGTGTCTCTGTTTGGCTTGTCCTAGGCTGGATGTGTTGTCCCAGTCGAAGTGGTCTCCTTCCTCACCTGTAAGGATACTAGTGATTGTAGGTTGTGCCTTTTTTGTGGCTAGTTGATGTTCATGTATCCTGGTGGTGAGAGGGGTGATGTTCGAGGTGTGTATAAGTTTGAGGGGCATGGTTTGAAAGCAGCTGTTCCTCTCAGAAGTGACATGAGTGTGGGACTCATTGGCTGAAAGGGCAGTTGAGTCAGAAACTCTCATAACATTTAAGCCGTGTTTGTGGACTCGTCAGCCAATGGATTCTTGTGGCCAAGATTGACCTGCTTTCTGATCATCAAGTACGTACACACACTCGCTTGCACACACACTCTTGTGCTCTCTCTCTCCCTCACGTGCACACATACACAAACACATTATAAGTCTATGGGATGAATTTGCGTTTGCTGATTTGTATTCTATATTGTTCAAATAGCACACAAGCTGTAGGCAGTCAGTCCATGTGACGTTATAAATTCCTACTTTGGAAGTAGAACCACTCTGACTCAAGATTGGAATACAGACAGGCTCTAAACTCACACCTTTAATGCATTGTCTGAGCTGAGATGTCACCTTGTTTTATAAAACCTTAATTTATCTCAGGAATGTGACTTGAAAGCAGTTCTGGGATTTACATATGAATGAATCAAAACCTGCAATCCCATTCTAAAAGATGAAAGACTTAACAGCAACCTAGATTTGTTCAATATATAGCATCCGTTGTAGGACACATTGATCTTTTGGTATTAATTCTGTGTCTTACAATCCTGTCCCACTAACCACCTGATGAAGGAGCAGCGCTTTGAAAGCGAGTGCTTCCAAATAAACCTGTTGGAGTAAAACCTGGTGTTGTGATTTTTAACTTTGTCCACCCCAGTCCAACACCAGCACCTCCACATCATGCTTTCTGATTGTTGGCTCAGCTTTCAGTAAAGGTATATTAACTGTCAGAATCACAATGATTTCCAAATTCATTGGTTTCTTGTGGAATAGATGACGATAAATGATAGAATAATGTAACCAAAAATCAAAACCTCAGAAGGACAGCAGTATCAACTTGGGGGAGGAGGAACTGGAAAGCTCAAGAGGATGTTTATGTGGAATGGACACACAGGGTGACACCTGAATAATTTCCCCAGAAATGACAACTTGCTGGAAAGTCACTGTGGTACCACAGACCCTCCTTGTGTCTCACTACATGTACAACATGCCCAGAGGGAAGGTTATTGTCCACATGTTCTGCAACAGCTCTTGCATCAGACCAGCCATCTTTCCCTTCCATTAACTGCTTTATGTAACTTTCATTAATTGGTTTTGGATCAATTGCATAGGAGACAACAGCATTAACCCCATTGTGTCTGAAAAAGTGAAACCGATTGGAGCCAATGACAGTAATTGTCAAACCCACCGACAGGGTCATAGACCTGTACAGACCAGTTAACCCAGTCATATTTCTTCGTTAGATCATCTAGAACATAACCTCCACATTCACAATTATCTCTTCCGCCCTTTTCAGTTATCATTTTCTCAACATCTATTTTTGCCTGCTCAGCAAACTCATTGATGCACTTATCTATCATGGATTTCATTTTATTCTCTACTTTGCCCATTTTCTCATTTCACTCTCTCTTTAATGCCTCTACATCGGTCCCAGTGAGAGCGGAGTGACCCACCAGGGCAATCAGGCCAATGCAGAAGAGCTCCTTGAGACGGCAGCAGAGCCCTTCCATCAGACGCCGGTTCCTCTGGTCATATTCCATGGCAGTTTCCAGAATGGGTTTGCCAAAGATGCCAGAATGTCCCATCACTGCATCATAGAGAGTGTGAAGGTTCTGGTCACCTTTAGTCTCATTGAAGTGTGTGAGGAATTCTTCTTTCTCATTCTCCCGGAATTCCGGTTTTGTGTTCAGGATGTCCATGTACTTCCTGAATTGGTTTTTCAGATTCTCCTCAATGGGGAAGAACTGATTATTGACTGTGCTTTGGTCGATAGCCTGAAGCACTTGCTGAATCTGACCTGAAATGACATCCAGCTTATTCTTGACTATCTGGAACTGCTCCTTCATATATCTCAGCTCCTCACTCTCCACATTACCCATAGCAAGTTTAACAATTGCTGCTGCTACCCCAAAGATAGCTCCTAC
>NW_025207256.1:0-7547 GCF_004010195.1 Chiloscyllium plagiosum | reverse complement strand
GGACTTTTTTCATTGGAAAAAAGAAGGAAGAGAGGGGACCTAAATGACAAGATAATGAGAGGCATAGATAGAGTTGATAGCCAGAGACTTTTTCCCAGGGCAGAAATTGTTAACACGAGGGGTCATAGTTTTAAGCTGTTTGGCGGAAAGTATAGAAGGGATGTCAGAGGCGGGTTCTTTATGCAGAGAGTTGTGACAGCATGGAACGCGTTGCCAATAGCAGTTGTGGAAGCGAGATCATTGGGGACATTTGAGAGACTGCTGGACATGCATATGGTCACAGAAGTTGAGGGTTCATACATTAGGTTTACCTTACATGAGGATCAGTGGTCAGCACAACATCGTGGGCTGAAGGGCCTGTTATGTGCTGTACTGTTCTATGAAATGACATCCAGCTTATTCTTGACTATCTGGAACTGCTCCTTCATACCTTACATGAGGATCAGTGGTCAGCACAACATCGTGGGCTGAAGGGCCTGTTCTGTGCTGTACTGTTCTATGTTCTATGAAATGACATCCAACTTATTCCTGACTATCTGGAACTGCTCCTTCATATATCTCAGCTCCTCACTCTCCACATTACCCATAGCAAGTTTAACAATTGCTGCTGCTTCCCCAAAAATAGTTCCTACTGCTCCAGCAGCAGAGGCAAATTTTCCTAAACTCTCAACAACTAACATCGCATTTTTCACTTTAACCACTGCAGTCGCAACTTCGGTACTGGCTTTTGCAGTGCATCTACTGCTGTTCCTGCCATACTGATCGGCTGAGCACTGTATTGGATGGTCGTTTCTTTCAGTTGTCTCTGGAAAAAAAGGATAAAAGTTATTTATGACTCCACAATGTATCTGGGAGAGTGAAGACCATAAGAACAAAAGCAGGAGTAGGCCATTCAGCCCCTTGAATCTGCTCCACCATTTAATATGATCTTAGCTAAGGTTTCAAAGTCAAAAGCATTTTATTTTCCTCAAAAGTTGCATAAATCCATATAAGATACTGTAACTCCCACTTTAGAAATAGAATCTGTCTGATCTAACATTGGGACACAGATAGACGTTAACCTCTCACGGTCAATGCATTATCTGAGCTGAGATGGCACCTATTGTAAAAACTTTATCTTTAGAATGTAACTTTTTAAAAAATCTCTGGGATTTACATATGAAGGAACCGGAACTAGCATGATCATTCCAAAAGATGAAAGGCTTCAGCTAAACTTGTTTAATATTACATTCCATGACATTGCAATCCTGTTGCTATAAATTCTGTCTTATGATTCTGTTCCACAGATACCTGATGAAGAAGCAGCACTTCGAAAGCAAGTACTTCCAAATAAACCTGTTGGACTATAATCTGGTGATGTGATTTTTAACTTTGTCTGCCCCAGTCTAACACTGGCACCTCCAAATCATGAAAGCATGTATGTTCACTTTAAGGTGGACAGTGTTTTCTGAATTTTGAAGTCAAGTTGATGTGCAGGCTCAGCTTCTCGAATGGAAAGGCTGCGAGATGGGCTGTTCCAAAATAGGTACGTATAACAATGGATACCTGAGTTTTGGTTGCTGTTTTGACAATAATTTAAGTTTAACCAAATACTTTAAAGTATGCCGAGGATACTATAACCCAATCGAGTTTGAAATTATTGTTTTGACAACATTGGACCAATGACAGGAAACCATTGGGGGGTATAAAAAACAGGAGCATTTTGAAAATTGGACAGAGCAACTGCCGTCGAACCGGAGAGCTAACTGCCCATCCAAAATCTTGCTCTCAAAGAAATTAGAAGGCACTGACTGTATACTAAAATGTACCTTTTCCTGTGAAACATACTGGCAGTAAAAAGAAAGATGGCTTAGAAGGACCAACAGATTGATGACAGCGGAGAAGACAGAGACTGTGTGGACTTGAGATTAAATTAATGTAATGTTTAATAAGTGTGTTATTGGAACATCATGTTAATAGGATTATGTTCAGTTAGGGGAAAGAATGTTCAGTTTGTTAATAGTTTTGTTTAGTATTCTGTTAGGAAAGTAAATTGTGATTTATCTTCAAATAGTAGAAATGAGGATTTCTCTTTCACTCCCTCACACTTCTATCAGATTACGAGGCAAGCTTTTCTGGGTGTTTGGTTTTAATTAACAGAGAGGTTTGACCCAATGTTGTAAGACTATATCTCATCTTGATTTCAACTCAACTTTACTTCCGCTCTCCATAACGCCTCAATCTGTTACTAATTACAAACCTCTGGGTATATTTAAGGAGGAGACAATGTCCCAGCATCCACCACACTCTTGGAGAATGAATTCCACAGATTCACAATCCTTTGAAAGAGAAAATTTCTCCTCATCTGTTTTAAATCTGCTACCCCTTATCCTAAAGCTATCACTTCTCATTCCACATTGCCCACATAAAGAAACATCTTTTCTATGTCTACCTTGCCAATCAACTTTAGCATTTTATTGACCTCCATTCGATCTCCTTCATTCTTCTAAACTCCAGAGAGCGTCCGCTGAAACTCACCTGTTCGTAACTAACCTCGATCCTTTCTAGTCTAATATCTCGTACCTCATTCTTCTCCTCTACAATATTCTCCTTTTCCTGAGTGAAAAACAATGAGAAATGTTCATTTAGCACCTCTCCGATCTCTACAGGGTCCACACTCAACTTCCCACTTCTGTCTTTGACTGGCCCTATTCCTACCCTAATCATCCTTTTATCCCTCACATACCTATAGAAAGCTTTAGGGTTCTCCTTTATTCTATTTGCTAAAGACTGCTCGTGTCCTCTCTTTGCTCTTCTTAACTCTCTCTTTAAATCCTTCCTAGCTGATCTGTAACTCTCTATTGCCTCATCTGAACCATCTTGCCTCATCAACACATAAGCCTCCTTCTTCTGCTTAACAAGAGATGCAATTTCTGTACCTTCTGTTCCTTTACCTTATCGTTTCGTCCCTGTCTGACAGGGACATGCCAATCAAGGACACAATATCTGTTCCTTAAACCAGCTCCACATTTCCATTGTCTGCATCCCCTGCATTTTGCTACCCAATTTTGTGCATCCTAATTCCTGCCTGAATGCATTATAATTGCCCTTGGCTCATCAATAACTCTTGAATAATCCAAATGTGGCCTGACCAGAGCTTTATAGAGCATCAGAAGTAGATCCCTGTTTTTTATATTCAAGTCCTCTCAAAATAAATGCTTTCATTGCGTTTGCCTTCCGAAATACTCACCCAGCCTGCAAGTTTAGATTAGATTAGATTCCCTACAGGGTGGAAACAGGCTCTTCGGCCCAACCAGTCCACACCGACCCTCCGAAGAGCAACCCACCCAGACCCATTCTCCTACATTTTACCCCTGCACCTAACACTATGGGCAATTTAACATGGCAAATTCACCTGACCTGCACATCTTTGACTGTGGGAGGAAACTGGAGCACCCGGGGGAAACACACGCAGACACTGGGAGAATGTGCAAACTCCACACAGACAGTTGCCTGAGGAGGGAATTGAACTGGGGTCCCTGGAGCTATGAGGCAGCAGTGCTAGCACCTGAGCCACCGTGTTTACCTTGAGAGAATCTTGGACTAGAAGTTTCAAGCCACTTTGCACTTCAGACTTCTGAATTTTTGAAAATAGTCCATGCCCCTCTTCTTCCTACCAAAGTGCATGACCTCACACTTTCCCACATTGTATTCCATCTGCCACTTCTTTGCCCACTCTCCTACCCTGTCCAAATCCTTCTGCAGCCTCCCCATTCCTCAATGCTATCTGTCCCTCTACCTATCTTTGTATTGTCTGTAAGCTTAGCCAGAATGTCCTCAGTTCCTTCATCTAGATCATTAATGTATAAAGTGAAAAGTTGTGGTCCCAACACTGAGCCTTGCAGAACACCACTTGTTGGCTGCCATCCTGAGAAGGACCCTTTTATCCCTACTCTCTGCTTCCTGCCAGAAGGCCAGTCCTGAGCTGAAAATGTGTTGCTGGAAAAGCGCAGCAGGTCAGGTAATATCCAAGGAGCAGGAGAATCGACGTTTCGGGCATGAGCCCTTCTTCAGCCAATCCTCCATCCATGCTAGCACCTTGCCTCTAACACCATGGGCCCTTATCTTACTCAGCAGTTTCCTGTGTGACACCTTATCAAAGGCCTTCTTGAAGTCCAGGTAGATAACACTCTTTGGCTCTCCTTGGTCTAACCTGCTCGTTACTTCCTCAAAAAATTCTAGCAAATTAGTCAGGCATGACCTCCCCTTGATGAAACCATGCTGACTTTCCCTATTTTACCATATACTTTCAAATGTTCAGAAATCTCATCTTTCACAATGGATTTCAGGATCTTACCCACGATCGAGGTTAGGCTAATCAGTCTGTAATTTTCCATGTTTTGCCTTGCCCCCTTTTTAAACAGGAGTGTCAAGTTAGCGATTTTCCACTCCTCTGGGACCCTCCCTGATTCTAGCAGTTCCTAAAAAAAATCACAACCTCCATTATCTCTTCAGCTATCTCCCTTAGAACCATCTGGTCCAGGTGATTTATCCACCTTCAGGCCATTCAGTTTTTCTAGCACCTTCTCCTTGGTGATGGCCACCATACTCGGCTCTGACCCCTCACTCTCTTGAATCTTTGGGATATTACTCAGATCTTCCATCATAAAGACTGATGCAAGTACTTATTCAGTATCTGTCCCTCTACCTATCTTTGTATTGTCTGTAAGCTTAGCCAGAATGTCCTCAGTTCCTTCATCTAGATCATTAATATATAAAGTGAATAGTTGTGGTCCCAACACTGAGCCTTGCAGAACACCACTTGTCACCGGCTGCCATCCTGAGAAGGACCCTTTTATCCCTACTCGCTGCTTCCTGCCAGAAGGCCAATCCTGAGCTGAAAATGTGTTGCTGGAAAAGCACAGCAGGTCAGGCAGCATCCAAGGAGCAGGAGAATCGACTTTTCGGGCATGAGCCCTTCTTCAGCCAATCCTCCATCCAGGCTAGCACCTTGCCTCTAACACCATGGGCCCTTATCTTACTCAGCAGCTTCCTGTGTGACACCTTATCAAAGGCCTTCTTGAAGTCCAGGTAGATAACACTCTTTGGCTCTCCTTGGTCTAACCTGCTCGTTACTTGCTCAAGAAATTCTAGCAAATTAGTCAGGCATGACCTCCCCTTGATGAAACCATGCTGACTTTCCCTATTTTACCATATACTTTCAAATGTTCAGAAATCTCATCTTTCACAATGGATTCCAGGATCTTACCCACGATCGAGGTTAGGCTAATCAGTCTGTAATTTTCCATGTTTTGCCTGACCCCCTTTTTAAACAGGAGTGTCAAGTTAGCGATTTTCCACTCCTCTGGGACCCTCCCTAATTCTAGCAATTCCTAAAAAAAAATCACAACCTCCATTATCTCTTCAGCTATCTCCCTTAGAACCATCTGGTCCAGGTGATTTATCCACCTTCAGGCCATTCAGTTTTTCTAGCACCTTCTCCTTGGTGATGGCCACCAGACTCGGCTCTGACCCCTCACTCTCTTGAATCTTTGGGATATTACTCAGATCTTCCACCATAAAGACTGATGCAAGTACTTATTCAGTTCCTCAGGCATTTCCGTGTTCCCCACTGCTATCGCTCCAGCGTCATTTTCCAGCAATCCAATGTCCACTGTTGCCTCTCTTTTGCCCCTCATATAAATAAAGAAATTCTTACAGTCTTCCTTGACACTATTGACTAGCTTACCCTCAAATTTAATCTTCTCCTGCCTAATTTCTCTTTTTGTTGCCCTGTGTGGGTCTTTGTAAGCTTCTGTGTCTCCTGAATTACTCCCAGAAACTCCTGCCATTGCTGTTCCACTGTCTTTCCTGCTGGGCTCCTCTCCCAGTCAATTCTACCCAGCTCCTCCCTCATGCCTCTGGAGCTGTGTTTATTCAGATAGAATCAGTAGTAATGGTATGCTATCTTCTCCCTCTCAAATTGCAGAGTAAATTTAATCATATTATGAGCACTGCTCCTTAAGGGTTCCTTTACCTTAAGCTCCCTTATCAAGTCTGCCTCATTGCACAGTGAGGCTCAGTGTTGTACTTTGTTATGAAATGGTCAGCACCTTGGGATGTTTGATTATGGTTTGATTCTCAGTCCTCTGTCCTGTCACCATCAGACTGGGGAAAGCCATCTCCATGTGACCACATCATTACTGCAATTACATAGCCACCGTTTCCAGAACAACTGAAAGATTGTGTGTGTGTTTCTCTTAATCGCCCAGTGATCTGAAATTTGACACCTGGCTGGGATACTCCTCACTTTGAAAGGAGTGATTTTATCTGGAGACTGCCTTGCTCTGTGGCTGTGTCCCTCTCACCAGCCCTGTTGTGACCTCTTCCCCCTTCCCTTTTCCTCTGTATCCCTGACCCTCCCCACTCTGTGCCTCTCCCATCTGCACAATCCCCCTCCTCTCTGTCAGGCAGCCTCCTCTGCACACGTTCAGGAATTAATCTTGTTGCACTCAGACCCAACCTCCCTGGACCTGTCTGAAACACAGTGGCTCCATGCTCAGTCTCTACCCCCAGTGAGAGCCTGTTCACAAATAGTGTTTTTCTCCTTCTTCATTCTCAGGTTGTGGGTGCCTCTGGCTAGACCAGCATTTACTGCCCATGCCTTACTGCCCAGAGGGCAACGAGGAGTCAACCACATTGCTGTGGGTCTGGAGTCACAGGTAGTCCAGTCTCCTTCCCTAAAATACATTACTGAACCAGATGGGTTTTTCTGACAATGGATTCATGATCATGAGACACTTAATTCCAGATTTATTTTTTATTGAATTCAAATTCCTCCATCTTCCATGGCAGGACTTGACCCCAGGTCCCCGGAACATTATCTTGATTAATGTTTCTCAAAATGGAGCAAGGTGACCAGTGGTGTTCCACAGGGATCAGCGCTGGGGCCTCTGTTGTTTGTGATAAACAAAAATTATCTGGAAGAGGGCACTGTGGTCTGATCAGCAAGTTTGCAGATGACACGAAGATTGGTGGAGTAGCAGAAAGCAAAGGGGACTGTCAGAGAATACAGGAGGATATAGATAGACTGGAGAATTGGGCGGAGAAGTGGCAGATGGAGCTCAATCCAGGCAAATGTGAAGTGATGCATTTTGGGAAGTCTAATTCTCGAGCAAACTGTACAGTAAACAGAAGAGCCTTGGGAAAAGTTGATGAGCAGAGAGTTCTGTGGGAAGCTAGAGAAGTGATTGCTGGGCCTCTTGCTCAGTATTGGTAAGGTGTAAGGACAAGCCAGGGAACTATAGACCGGTGAGCCTGACCTCGGTGGTGGGCAAGTTGTTGGAGGGAATCCTGAGGGACAGGATGTACATGTATTCGGAAAGGTAAGGACATGGTTTTGTGTGTGGGAAACCATGTCTCACAAACTCGATTGAGTTTTTTGATGAAGTAACAAAGAGGATTGATGAGGGCAGTAGATGTGATCTATATGGACTTCAGTAAGGCATTCGACAAGGTTCCTCATGGGAGACTTATTAGCAAGGCTAGATCTCATGGAATACAGGGAG
>NW_025207255.1:9510-12766 GCF_004010195.1 Chiloscyllium plagiosum | reverse complement strand
ATCTAGGAATAGAGATGTGAGTCTGACCAGTGTAGATTCTCAAAAACATGGAAAATGTGAGGAAAAGCTTGTCTCTTGCGAAGTGGTCCCCCTCAGACTTTCAGGCCTTTCTGTTCTCTTTTTTCTTGATGTGATCTTCTCAGTTAATTTTCATTTTGTTTTCTCAAGCTCCTTGCACAATCATCCTCTTCCATCAGTGCCCCTTCCCTCCCTCCCACAACACAAGCATGGAGTCACTTCAAAGAACATAGAACATTGTACAGTCCAGCACACTGCAGGTCCTTTTGCCTACCATGCTGTGCCAAGCATATATCTCAACTTAACCTACACATCCCTCATTTTACTATCATCCATGTGCCTGTCCAGCCGTCGCTAAATGTCCCTCATGTCTCTGACTCTACTCCCACTGCTGTCAGTGCATTCCACACACCCACCACTCTCTGAGTAAAGAAAGTACCTCTGACATCTCCCCTAAACCTTCCTCCAATCACGTTAAAATTATGACCCCTCGTGTCAGCCATTTCTGCCCTAGGGAAAAGTGTCTGGATTTCTGCTCTTTCTATGCCTCTCCGTTACCTTTTATGCCTCTATCAAGTCACCTCTCTTCCTCCTTCTCTCCAGTGTGAAAAGCCCAAGCTCACTTAACCACTCTTCATAAGACAAGTCCTCCAAAGCAGGCAGCATCCTGGTCAATCTTTTCTGCACTCTCTCTAAACCATCTGCATTTTTCCTATTATGAGGTAACCAGAACTGGACACAATATTCCAAGTGTGATCTATAAAGCTGCAGCAAAACCTCACGGCTCTTCAACTCAATCCCCCTGCTAATGAAAGCCAACACACCACACGCCTTCTTAACAACCCTATCAACTCAGGTGGCAACTTTGAGGGATCTATGGATATGGACCCCAAGATCCCTCTGTTCCTCCACACTGCCAAGAATCCTGCCTTTAACCCTGCATTCTCTATTCAAATCCGACCTTCCAAAATGAATTACTTCACACTTTTCCAGGTTGAACTCCATCTGCCACTTCTCAGCCCAGCTCTGCATCCTGTCAATGTCATATTGTTGCCTGCAAAGAGCAGAAGCCCAAGAACAGATCCCTGCGGGACACCCTTTGTCACCGACCTTCAGGCGGAATCATTTCCATCCACTACCATGCACTGTCTTTTCTCGGCCAGCCAATTCTGTGTCCAGACAGTTAAATTTCCCTATATCCCGTACTTCCTAACTTTCTGAATGAGCCTATCATGGGAAACTGTATCAAATGCCTTACCGAAATCCATATACACCACGTCCACTGCTCGACCTTCGTCAACATGTCTTGTCACATCCTCAAAGAACTCAATAAGACTTGTGAGGTATGACTTGTCCCTCATAAAGCCATTCTGACTATCATGAATTAAACTATGTTTTTCCAAATAGTCATAAATCCTATCTATCAGAATCCTTTCCAGTACCTTGCTTACCACATACATAAGAAAGACTGGCCTGTAATTCCCAGGGATTTCCCTATTCCCTTTTTTTGAACAGAGGAACAACATTCGCCTCCCTCCAATCAGCCGGTTCTACTCCCGTGGAGAGTGAGGATGCAAAGATCATCGCCAGAGGCACAGCAATCTCATTCCACACTTCCCGTAGTAACCTCGGATATATCTGGGCTGGCCCTGGGATTTTATCTTGATGCTTCCCAGAATTTCCAGCACATCAACTTCCTCAATATCCTCAAGCCTATTAACCTGGTCCACTGTGTTCTCACTATCAACAAGGTCCCTCTCTCCACTGAATACTGAAGTAAAAAACTCCCTTAAGGCCTCCCCTACCTCTTCAGACTCCAGGCACAAGTTCCCTCCACTATCCCTGATCGGCCCTATCCTCTCTTTGATCACTCTCTATATCAGTTGGAACGCCTTTGGGTTTCCCTAATCCTTCCTGCTAAGGCTTTTGCGTGCCCCCTCCCACCTCTCCTCAGTCCATTTTTGAGATCTTTCCTAGTTATGCTGTAATCCTCTAAAGCTGTGCCAGATCCTTGCTTTCTCAACCTTAAGTAAGCTTCCTTCTTCCTCTTGATGAGAAACTTCTCTGCTCTTGTCATCTAAGACTCCTTCACTTTACCACTTCTTGCCTGTCTCAGTGGGACAAAGTTATCCAACACTCGCAACAAGTGCTCCTTAAACTGTCCCCACACTGTTGTTGTGCATTTCCCATGGAACAATTGTTCCTAATTTATACTCGATAGCTCCTGTCCAATAGCAGTATAATTCCCACACACCCCCCAACAATTGAATACCTTCCCATACCGCCTGTTCCTATCCCTCTCCATGGCTATGGTAAAGGTGAGGCAGTTGTGGTCATTGTAACAAAATGCTCTCTCACCACGAGATCTGACACCTTGCCAGGCTTGTTGCTTAGCACCAGATCCAATATAGCTTCTTCCACAACCACCAGCCCCCCGAACACCCCACACCACCACCTCAACCCACCCAGTCGGTCTATCTACATATTGAGTCAGGAATCCTTCCTGGAAACACCATCTGCACTAAGGAGGTTCCAATCATGTTTCAATGCCAGGGGCCTAACAGGGAAGGCAGATGAACTCAGGGCGTGGTTAGGAACATGGGACTGGGCTATCATAGCAATTACAGTAACATGGCTCAGGGATGGGCAGAACTGGCAGCTTAATGTTTCAGGATACAAATGCTACAGGAAGGATAGAAAGGGAGGCAAGAGAGGAGGGGGAGTGGCATTTTTGATAAGGGATAGCATTACAGCTGTGCTGAGGGGAGATATTCCTGGAAATACATCCAGGGAAGTTATTTGGGTGGAACTGAGAAATAAGAAAGGTCGATCACCTTATTGGGATTGTATTGTATTAGTCAGAGGGAAATTGAAAATCCAACTTGTAAGGAGATCTCAGTTATCTGTTAGAATAATATGGTGGTTATGGTAGGGGATTTTAACTTTCCAAACATAGAGTGGGACTGCCATAGTGTTAAGGGTTAAAATGGAGATGAATTTGTTAAGTGTGTACAAGACAATTTTCTGATTCAGTATGTGGATGTACCTACCAGAGAAGGTGCAAAACTTGATCTACTCTTGGGAAATAAGGCAGGGCAGGTGACTGAGGTGTCAGTGGGGGAGCACTTTGGGGCCAGCAACCATAATTCTATTCGTTTTAAAATACTGATGGAAAAGGATAGACCAGATCTAAAAGTTGAAGTTCTAAATTGGAGAAAGGCCAATTTTGACGGTATTA
>NW_025207255.1:4659-7088 GCF_004010195.1 Chiloscyllium plagiosum | reverse complement strand
TTACATCTGCACCTTTCCAAGATCTGCTGTCTAATCTGTTCTTCCATCTCTCTGCTGCTATTGGGGGGTCGATAGAAAACACCCAATAAAGTGACTGCTCCTTTCCTGTTACTGACTTCCACCCATACTGACTCAGTAGACAAACCCTCCTCAACAACCTCCTTTTCTACATCTGTGACGCACTCTCTATTTAACACTGCTACTCCCCTTCCTCTTTTGCCCCCTTCCAGGGTTTACATCCTTTTAAAGTAACTAAACCATGGAACATCCAGCAACAATTCCTGCCATTCCCTGTGAAATCCATGCCTTCACAATGACCATAACATCGTAGTTCCAAGTACTTCATCATTAATTTATGCCATGTCCTAGCCTCCTCTTGTGATTGTCATTCATCCTCAGCTTACTGACGGAGATTTTGAAGTTAGTCACTTTGCGAATCTGCCTCCTCTGAATTTGTTTTCTCAGGCAGTGATAGCTGTCAAACCTGATGTGGTTTGATCTAGAAATTGATGGGGCCCATGATTGTCATCAGGGAAAAAATTTAAAGAGGAACACCTGAAACGATGATAGCAATGCATGTGGGCGGCGCGGTGGCACGGTGCTTAGCACTGCTGCCTCACAGCGCCAGAGACCCGGGTTCAATTCCCGCCTCAGGCGACTGACTGTGTGGAGTTTGCACGTTCTCCCCGTGTCTGCGTGGGTTTCCTCCGGGTGCTCCGGTTTCTTCCCACTGTCCAAAATCATGCAGGTTCGGTGAATTGCCTGTAGTGTTCGGTGATGGGATAAATGTAGGGGAATGGGTCTGGGTGGGTTGCGCTTCGGCGGGTTGGTGTGGACTTGTTGGGCCGAAGGGCCTGTTTCCACACGGTAAGTAATCTAATCTTAACTGCATTCCTGAGGGACAACGGCCAGAGTGTCAAATTCACTTGGTCCCCTTGGACAGGGCCTGCACTTCCTGTTGACAGCCTTACTTCCTGTTGTCATTATTCCACACCAGTCTCTCCAAATTTACATTTTGAAATAGTTATGTCACCTTGCGGCTTAGCCATCTCGACTGCCAAGTCTTTGTCTTATTGCCCCCGGTTACCGGGCAGCTCTGAGGACTGGGTTTCTGAAGCCTCTCTCCCAACATTGTGACGATTTTGGTTCTCACAATCTCAGCGCTATCTGACATTTCTGGAAGTGGTTATGGAAAGCCGAGCGAGTGATGGTGTAGTGGATACTAGAACCATCCAGACTGAGAGAGGCTGGAGCCTGCAATTGCTTACTGAGTTGAGAGATCGTGTATTTCAATTAGTCTAACACCCTCAGAGTTAGAGAAGGCCAGAATTCAGTCAGGTTCTGTTGTGGAGAAATTGTAGAGAATCACCAGGAGATGCGGAGTTTTCCTCAAGAAGTAAGTCTTTTATTTGCAAACAAAAAACCATGACACTCAGAAAGCAAATTCTAGAATGCCCCCAAACCTCAGGGCCTCTGGCTCTTTATACCTATTTTGTTATCATGTTTTTGTTAGCTTATCAACACGTCCAACTGTGTTAGTCAGAATTACCTCACTCCAGATATACAATAAACTAATTATGTTAGTTCCCAATGTCTCTCTAGCTCTGCCGCTATGGTTTTTCCTACATTCTACTGAATATTATTCTAATGTCATGCTACCCCATCTATCACAATGGTCTCCTGTCACAGGTTGACCTGTCATGATAAGATATTTATTGTCATGTCCTGTAACAAGGGTCTCAAGCAGGCTGACCCCAGTAACTATTGATGCAATATTTATTGTCATGTCCTAAATATTTCTTGTCACGACCTGTCCCAACCTGCCATGATGATATTTAGCAGACAAGGCTGACTTTACTAATTGTCGAGATCTCATCACGTCATGGTGATTTTTCAGCCCCAACCTGACTCTGCTAGTTGGTGGAGGGGCATTCCAAAAGTCTTATCCCATCCTGTCACAGTGACCCCATCCTGCTACAGTGACCCCGGCCTGCCACAGTGAACCCATCCTGTCGCAGTGACCCCATCCTCCCACAGTGACCCCATTCTGTCACTTTAACCCCATCCTGCCACAGACACCCCATCCTGCTATCGTGACCTCATCCTGTCACTGTGACCCCATCCTGCTACAGTGACCCCATCCTCCCACAGTGACCCCATTCTGTTACATTGACCCCATCCTGCTACAGTGACCCCATCCTCCCACAGTGACCCCATCCTGATACAGTGACCCCATCCTGCTACAGTGACCCCATCCTCTCACAGTGACCCCATCCTGCCACAGTGACCCCATCCTGCTACAGTGACCCCATCCTCTCACAGTGACCCCATCCTGCCACAGTGACCCCATCCTGCTACAGTGACCCCATCCTCTCACAGTGACCCCATCCTGCCACAGTGACCCCATCCTGCTACAGTGACCCCATCCT
>NW_025207255.1:0-769 GCF_004010195.1 Chiloscyllium plagiosum | reverse complement strand
ACAGTGACCCCATCCTGCCACAGTGACCTCATCCCGTCACAGTGACCCTATCCTGCTACAGTGATCCCATCCTGCTACAGTGACCCCATCGAGCCGCAGTGACCCCAAATTCCCACAGTGACCCCATCCTGCTACAGTGACCCCATCCTGTCACAGTGACCCCATCCTGCCACAGTGACCCCATCCTGCTACAGTGACCCCATCCTACCACAGTGACCCCATCCTGCCACAGCGACCTCATCCCGTCACAGTGACCCATCCTGCTACAGAGACCCCATCTTCCCACAGTGACCCCATCCTGCTTCAGTGACCCCATCCAGCCGCAGTGACCCCATCCTGCCACAGTGACCCCATCCTGCGACTGAGTCCCCATCCTGCCCCAGTGACTCCATCCTGGTACAGTGACCCCATCCTGCCACAGAGACCCCATCCTGGTACAGTGACGCCATCCTGCCACAGAGACCCCATCCTGGTACAGTGACGCCATCCTGCTACAGCGACCCCATCCTGTCAGAGTGACCCCACCCTGGTATAGTGACCCCATCCTGCCACAGTGACCCCATCCTGGTACAGTGACCCCATCCTGCCACAGTGACCCAATCCTCGTACAGTGACCACATCCTCCCACAGTGACCCCATCCTGCTACAGTGACCCCATCCAACCGCAGTCACCCCAACCTGCTACAGTGACCCCATGCTGCCACAGTGACCATACCCTGTCACTTTGACCCCATCGTGCCACAGTGACCACACCCTGTCACTTTGACCC
>NW_025207254.1:8829-12765 GCF_004010195.1 Chiloscyllium plagiosum | reverse complement strand
TCCGCCCTCCCACATCCATTTTCTCCCCAGGAGGTGTTAAGACGATGGTCTGAATCGGATTCTTCTAAAAAGAGAATCTTTTTATTAATTAATTTCTAGTGTATGGGCCCACCAGGCTCCCGCTGGGCCTCTGTGTTCGCGCTGACCACAGCAGTTTCCCGCAGTCTTCAGCTTTTGGAGTATGTACCTTCGAGGATGACATCAAAAGATATTCACTGTTACTGTGTGGTACTCTGCCAATGGAGACAGCTCTATCAATGGAGTCAGCTCAGTCCGCTGGGATAGGATAAACAGCACCATCCCGCGTGGGGAAATTCTGCAGTGTGTCCTGCGGATCAGACACAGTGCACTTTATCATTCAGATCATACCAGAGTGAGAGCGCTCGAGAAGGCCAATCGGTCACTCGTACCTGTGTCAGCTCAGGAGTTACAAAAGATGGGTTAAAGTGGAAACACTTGTGATTAGATCAGGTTTCAAGTGTTTACGTGAGGCAGGAAGCAGAAAAAGATACACTGTGAAACGAATGGGATCTGACTAAAGGAGCAGCAAATAGTTTGGACGTGCAGAGGAGAGTTTTGAAGTATTGAATTCTGATTGATGGGTCAATCATGCTTTTCCTTGGCCACGCTGCTACAGAAGATAATATGTCAGTGTCTCTCGGAATTGTGATGTCGCAGGCAAATATCGCTGTTACACTGCAGGAAATTCCTTGTTTCCAATGTGTGGGCAGTCTGTGTGTAAAATAGCTTCAATATTAAATAATTCCACTCCATCTCAGTGTGTTGTATTGTCTCCTTTCTACTTTACCTGTCATTGTGCCTGCACTGAAATTGATGTGCTCCTTCTGCATGTCTTTTACAGTCTGGGTGATAAGATGCAGTTGCACTGATCTACCTTCTGACAGAATTTTCCACTTCACTTCAGCCCGCCCTAGCTTCGCTATCTGATACCATTCCCGTTGTTTCGGTGTGAAGCGCTCGTCTCAGATCCAGCCTGCCCTCACCCAAAATAAACGCAAAACTCAGTCACACTGTGATCACTGCACTCCAGGAGCAACTTCACTCCGACGTCATTGATTATTCCTAGGAGAAAGTTAGGACTGCAGATGCTGGAGATCAGAGTCGGGAGTGTGGTGCTGGAAAAGCACAGCAGGTCAGTCAGCTTCCGAAGATCAAGAGAGTCCACGTTTCAAGCATAAGCCCTTCACCAAGAATAAGGCATGTGATTCGGGACTGAGAGATAAATGTTAGGGGTGTGGGGTTGGGGGGGGTGTGGGAGTTAGCTGGGAAAGCGATAGTTGGATGAAGGTGAGGGAGAAGATGATAGGTTAGAAGGAGCAGTGATGGAATAGGCCCAGGTGGCGGTGCCAAGTTTGAGGCTGGGGACTTGGGGGAAGAGAAATGAGACACTGTTCAAATCCAGACTTATCCCGTGAGGTTGACAGAGTCCTAAGGTGGAATGTACGGTGTTCCTCCTCCAGGTATTGGGTGGTTATGTTTTGGCAGTGAAGGAGGCCCAGGACCTGTACGTCGTTGATGGAGCGGGAGGAGGATTTGAAGTGCTCAGTCACGGGATGATGAAGTTGGTGGGTGCGGGTGTCCCAGAGATGTTCTCTGAAATGATCTGCAAGAAGGCAACCTGTCGCCCTGACGTAGAGGAGACCACACTGGGTGCAACGGATGCAGTGGATGACATTGGAAGCGGTATGTTTGAATTTCTAACGAATGTGGAAGGATCCCTTGGGGCCTTGGACAGAGATGCGTGGAGTGGTATGGACGCTGGTTTTACCCTTCCTGCGGTGGCATGGAAAGATGCCAGCAGAGCTGGAAGCATTTGTGCAGATGAATCACACTTTACGTTTCAGCTCCACTGGGTCCATCCATCCACAGATGCTGCCAGACTTCCTGAACTTTTCCAGCGACCTCTATTTTTGGTTGATTTTCAACATCGGCGGTTCTTTCGCTTTTTTTTATTATTTTCTACGAATATGATTTGGCTCAAGATTATGTTAAATATTTTGAATATGACTGCGATCGAATGTTCAGAATGCACCAGCCAGCTACTGCTACTTGGTTCACGTGACCAATGCCTTTTCACTTGGTCACGGTGCCCTACAGCTGCACGGTATATAAATTAACAAAATTATGGTATTCTCTCAGATTGGTAATCAGGAGCGAGATTGTTTGAATTGTTGAAACAGTAAGATAAACTGAGGAAATACAGGATATTAAATGGAGAACCATAAGGGAAAGAGAGAACAGGGAATGATAGTGTTCTGGCAAAATTTAAATGTCATTGCTCAATATTCCTAAAATGCTATCATTCACAAACATACCACAATTTGGAATGTAACTTTTAGGGCAGGCAATGCAAGCAGATTGCAAAATCTTAGTCTGAAACTCTTGCTGCATCTGCTTTAGTTTTAATGAACGTGCACATGGGCTTCAGTGCTGTAATAATCTCCTAAACTGTCGAAGGAAAACCTTGCCTTCGAGGATACTTGGAGAAAGTTCACTGATTCATCACATTAATGGCAGGATTGTCCTCTGGAAACATATACGTACAATTATTCAATGCTCCATGGAGTTTCGATTAAGAGGTGGAGTGAATGTCTCCATTCACAAATTAATAATTCAGTAGAACTCAATACAGGGACACATGAATTGATGAACAAAGTGGGCAAGAACACGGACATACGATACAATAGCTACGACAATTACTATGTGGAAAGTGTTGATTTCAGATCCATGGTGGCATTTTGTAATGATATTTACTGTCCAGAATCAGTCTGCACTGGAATGACTAGAGCCCGACTGTGATGTATTTGAACTTCAGTTACCATTAGAAATAGCTGAGACTCACTCAGGTCATGGAGATTTAGAGAAATTATATTTAAAAAGCAAAGAGTTCATCACGTAACTGGGAAATCTTTAGGTCACCCTCGGTGGGAGCATTGTGTGTAATCCTTGTCCTCATTCTCCACCAAAGACATGTGAAGAGGTTATAAAAGGCACAGACACTGCTTACTGAATATCAAGATATTAGGAAGCCCAGGGACGGGGTTTCGCGGGACATAAAGACATCAGAGGGGATAGAAATGGTTTCATCGGCATGATAGACAGAATGAAGGAATTTATTCACGAGATGTGGAAATGATGGACCAGAAACACTCAAGTTTAAAATTAAAAAAAGAGATTTTCACATAATGTGTGGTTTGAAGTGACTAAATCGGGGAAATTCCCTCTTTCGAGTGAATCAACAACATTAGTTAGAGCTTCTAACCTATTAGTGAATGATTAAGAAAAGATTGGATGAGAGTTTCTTCCACTCAATATAGTTACTGAAATCCTGAATGACTTTCCATAAATAAAACGTAGATTTCTGAATTCGTAGTGTTTTAAAAGAAGCACGAACAAACGGACAAGGAAGGAATTTACCATTGAAAGAAAGAAAACGTGTGGGTGTGGTTTAATTTCGAATTTGGTTGTTTTCAGACACAAAGGCATTTCATGAACACATACAGCTGAATAAGACTGAGTATAAAAAGCTCATGGATTTGAAAGGAGTAGCGTATTATTCAAGGTGAAACATTCTAAATGGGGCTGATGTCATAAAATAACTGCAGGCAGAAGTTGCATCCTAATGAGTAGCAATAGAATCGTCACTTGGAGACGCAACACCTACTTTGAAGACTTGATCACATTCACATGATATTAGGTGTATTTCACGCTTTCTTATCTCCACCACCAAGTAGACCCTGTCTTTTTTTGTATTTTTAACCCTCTGTACTTCTCTGCAGCACACCAATTCAGCTGAAAGATGCTCAGACTAAAATTGAAAACAATATTCCGACGGTCCTATGCGAACAGTCTTTTTATTTTGATTATTACAATGACCATTGCGAGTTTGCAACAAACTGCATAACATGAAACCAG
>NW_025207254.1:4702-8682 GCF_004010195.1 Chiloscyllium plagiosum | reverse complement strand
TGGTGAGCTACTCATTGCAAAGATGTAAAAATGTGCAACTTCAACTTTTGCCTTCACTAACCCATGAGCCTTTTATTTTGTTTTTCATCGGTAGAAATATTAAAATCGTCATCTTGAACAGACTCAATGACAGATCTCCATTGTGTCTCTGGTATCAAATTCCAAAGTGTAAACCACTCTGAATTCTTCCACCACAGTCTGCTGTTTGGGAAGAGTTCATGTTATGGGAAATGCACTTCCCTGTGTGTCAACTGTTGCTCCCAGTATGCGCTCTGGCACTACACTCATTTTCTTTCTGACACTTGCTCACTGTGTTGCTGTGATCATACAGTGACTTGGTGTCGCACGGACCAGGAAAATGATACAGATCAAGGTTTTTGCATTGTTGAATTCAATTGTCAGTTTAGAATTATTTAGGATTTTGAAATTGTCTGTCCTGTACACAAGGGCGTGTCAAAAATATCTTAGCGGAAGAAAGATGTTCAGAATAATGATATTGAGCACTATGCACTCTCCTCCAGTTTGGAAAACAATTCCTCACACACAAAAATTACATCTCCTGCTGTCACCGGCTCTCCACTCCATTGACTTCAAATCTTCACAGAATTCAACAGATCTTGTTGCATAGCCATTTTTTCATTTTTGCTCTAATCACTGTGAGCAGAGTTTCACAGTTGGAGTGCGCTTGTCCCACACCCAGATGTCAGACGATACTCTTGGAACCATACTGTGCTATTTATCATTTCACCAATACCAAGGAGAAATATCTATGGTGTGCATAATTTACACAATTCACTTTTCATAAGATCAGAGAGATCGACCCTCATCTGACGAGGTCGCCGAGAGGTTAAGGCGGTGGACTGCTAATCCATTGTGCTCTGCATGCGTGGGTTCGGATCCCACTCTCGTCGCCGTTGCCAGTAATTCTCAATGCTGCGATTTTTGGATGATCACAGCTGTCTTATTGAAATTGGAACTCCAATAGTGTGTTTATATGAATCGACGCTATTATAAAGTCTCAAAGAATAATTTGAGCCTGTTGCCTATACTGCATTGAAATGTAGATTGAATTGGAATAATTAAAAGGAGCGCCATTTTCTTTTCCAAGTCAAGTTGCCGTGAACTTTTATTGTCTGAAAGAGATCCATGAAAACCAAATAACGAGAGTTGCGAAGCGCATGCTTATGCATGGGATTCTTAATAAGTGTTTTGTCAGATGAAATCTGTAGCAGGTTGGGTAGAAGTGATTCACCTTGGTGAAATGAGCACAGAGACACAGCACAAAACAATGGAGATATTTCAAAAGGGGCAGGGTGCTGGGTGTAGGAGTACCGATAACTGCTGTAAATGCACAGTCTGGGTGTAGGAGTACCGATAACTGCTGTAAATGCACAGTAGCGAATTACTGATGTGGGTGCCGTGCATGGGCACGGACAGATTTACACATCGGTCTCATCCTTTCCCCTTGCTCTAGCCATTGGTGAAGGCTGGACATAAGACACACATAAACACAAGATGTGGGAAACAAGCTCCCTCTCGTTATTCACGCACTTGATGCATCACATTGAACGATGAAGAACTGGAGAAGACAGCAAGTTAACTGTAGGGGCTGAATCTAAATTGTGGATCAATAACCGCAGATTAATGCAAGAGTCTTTAAACGCATGTCATTAACAGATGTTTCGTTCTAATACCCGTGTGGCTGAATGAAGCAGCAGTGAATTCCATTTTTACCCATAGACTGAAGCACGCAGACACATTTCCCCAAGAGTGACACAGGCCTCGGGAGAAAGCAAGCAGAAAGTAAGATTTCACCCACTTGGCTAATATTGTCCCATTTGAGACTTCAACACCAGTGTCCAGTTACAGCAAAGAAAGGAAGCATTAAGCCTCTCCCGTCCCAGTGTTCCTGACCAATTCCTTCCCCATCACTCTGTAGTTTGTACTTTTTCACCTCGTTCTTCCTGCCAAACGGGATCATTGCTCACGCCCGTTTCTTTCCTGTCTTGCCGAACCGTAACTCTGGAGGTCTTTGCTGTTTGAAGATCTGCCAATCTCAATCTGATTACACCTAATGACCCTTACTCAACAGCCTTCTGCAACAAGAAATAATACAGAACTATCTGAGAGAATAAATGCTTCCTCATCTCTGTTTTAATTGTGAGATCCGCATTCTAATATGAAGTGAAAAATCGCACAACACCAGATCATAGTCCTGTTTGTGGAGTACACAGTTGTAAGATACAGAATTTATAGCAAATGTTCGCAGTGTGACGTAACTGAAATTATACATTGAAAAATAACTTGATTGTTTGTTAAGTCTTCCATCTGTTAGAATGACTACGTTAGGTTCATTTCTTTCTTATGTAAATCGCAAAACGTTCTTTTCATAGTTACACTTTCAGGTGAATTTTAACAATTAGTCTCAACCCAGATAATTTGTTGAAGGTGTTAGTCCCTATGTGCTGTGTCTGTGCCATAATGTTTAGACTGACGTTAAACTAAAAAAAAACACACTGCAGGCAAGAATGCTTTGAGGCATGGTACTTTGGTGAAACCGAGCAGATGCTACAGAAAGGATGAATGACGACTGCACATCAATTAACAGACTGGTTTGCCCCTTCTCTGTTGGGGAACACTTCAATGGTCCAGGACATTCATAGCAGCAGAGATGTGGAGAAACAGATTGGGAAACAGATTTTGGAAAGGTGCAGAAGCCACAGGGTAGTCGTCATGGGCGATTTCAACTTCCCAAATTTTGATTGCATGCTCTTTAGATCAAGTAGATTGGACGGGTCAGTGTTTATGCAGTGTGCCAGGAAGCTTTTCTAACTCAGTATGTAGATTGTCCGACCAGAGGGGAGGCCATATTGGATTTGGTACTCGGTAACGAACCAGGACAAGTGATGGGCTTGTTAGTGGGTTACCATTTTGGTGATGGTGACCACAATTCTGTGACTTTCACCTTGGTTATGGAGAGAGATAGGTGGATGAAACCTGGTCGGTTTTACAATTGGGGGGAAGGGTAAATACGATGCTGCAAGACAGGATCTGAGGAGCATAAGTTGGGAGCATAGGATGTCAGGGAAGGATGTCATTGAAATGTGGAACTTTTTCAAGGAACAGATACGACGTTTCCGTGATATGTATATACCTGTCAGGCAGGAAAGAGATGGTCGCATGAGGAAACCTTGGTTGACGAGGGAAGTTGAATAACCAATAAAGACAAAGAAGGAGGCTTACATAAGGCTGAGGAAACAAGGTTCAGACAGAGCATTGGAGGGATTCAGGATAGCCAGGAGGGAGCTGAAGAAAGGGATTAGGAGAGCTAAGAGAGGGCATGAAAAATCTTTGGCGTATAGGATCAAGGTTAACCCTAAGGCCTTTATGCGTATGTGAGAAACATGAGAATGACGAGAACGAGGGTAGGTCCGATCAAGGACAGTAGTGGGAGACTGTGTACTGAGTCGGAAGAGATAGGATAGGTCTTGAATAAGTACCTTTCATCAGTATTTACAAATGAGAGGGACCGTATTGTTGAAGAGGGGAGTATGAAACGGACTGGCATGTTAGGGGAGATACTTGTTAGGAAGGAAGATGTGTTGGGCATTTTGAAAAACTTGAGGATACACAAATCCCCCGGGTCTGACGGGATATATCCTAGGATTATGTGGGAAGCAAGAGAGGACATTGCAGAACCGTTGGCAATGATCTTTTCGTCTTCACTGTCAACGGGGGTGGTACCAGGGGACAGGAGAGTGGCGAATGTTGTGCCCCGTTCAAAAAAAGGAATAGGGATAATCCCGGCAATTACAGGCCAGTTAGTCTTACATCGGCGGAAGGCAAAGTAATGGAAATGGTACGGAGGGATAGGATTTATGTGTATCTGGAAAGACACTGCTTGATTAGGGACAGCCAGCACGGATTTGTGAGGGGTAGGTCTTGCCTTACAAGTTTTATTGAATTCTTTGAGGAGGTGA
>NW_025207254.1:0-1300 GCF_004010195.1 Chiloscyllium plagiosum | reverse complement strand
TTAACCATGCCTTCTCGCAAACTCTTCTGCACGGTGTCAAACAATCCCAGTCTGTCCTGTCTTTCTTCATGACTGAACTGTTCAGACCAGACACTATCCGAGTGAATCTCTCCTGAACCTTTCCCAGTGCGATCACATCCATGGACTTATGTGAACTGCAGACAATAGTCTAAGTAGAACCGAATGAACCATTTTTACGTTGTCGCACCAGCATGCGGTGTGGCTCTGCAGCATTTATCGGCTTGCGGCCCGGGGACACGTGGAAGCCCAAAGGAGACATGGACGGCAGTTTCCTTCCCTCAAGGACGTCAGTGAAACATATGGGTGTTTGAGGCAACGGATTTGGCATATCCTTAATTGGAGGTATTTCTTGCATTCATATTTTATCATTGTCGTGGTGTGGTGGGAATCGAACCCATCGACCTTGGCCTTTCGTATTGACAATCAAGCGATAATACCAGTAGGTTATCGCAGAAAGCCATCGCGGCTGATCTGTTCCAATAGAGTCTCTTTTTTCCCAATTATTCTCTGTGTCCATTTATTGAGCCTCACGTTCCAATAATCTCTGGTCCATTTCAGTAAAAACCGCTAAAGGAGAATTTATCACAGCTACGATATCCAAACGAATTGAATGATTTAAATGTGCAAATGAAGAGATTGGGACATGGTCATCCAGCAACAGTGAGTAGATGGTATCAACGTGAAAGTATATGTTAAATTGTGCAATACCTCAGTCAAATGAGACGAGGATCGGAAAAGAGAGTTAGGGTGAGTGGGAGGGAGAGACATCTTCAAGAACATTTGGGGTTAAATGCTGATACATGAAACGCAGAAATATCGGAGAATGAAATTCAATGGAAAACAAATCATCACCTCGGAGAATATTATCATGTAAAAACGAATAATTTCTTACCGTGTTTCACCAAAAGTAACACTTTGAGAGAACTGACTGTCATGATGTAGAGTCGATCCGAAGTCGTGGCAATCACAAGGCAGTAGATGAAATACTAAACGGCTGCAGCACTCCACAGACCATGCTTGCCAACTGCAGCTCGTATTTTCGCTGAGGAAATATCAGGAATAATATACAATATCAGGACTTAACGACAACCCTGTGGAAACTCAGAATGGGCTGAATCTTTAGGTTCACCGTCCCCAGAGTCTGTGGAGATTCCATTAATGAGAGTATTGGAATTAATGAATACTCTCCAAACTCATGGGACAGTGCAGGATAGTGTTCAAATGTATGCTTCAATAGCATTATAGTTTAACTTTGGCCACTTCATCACTTTGCCCACAC
>NW_025207253.1:0-12763 GCF_004010195.1 Chiloscyllium plagiosum | reverse complement strand
TGCAATACTAAGAGGTAGTAAAGTTTTAACTTGAGCAAAACATTTGGGCGTAATTTTTAAAGGGAAATATTCGGAAGGATGAACAATATTTCGGCAAGGATATTTTTGAGCAGACATAACATTGGGGAAGCGGGCAAAACTTAGGGAGGCGAGGTGTAAAACTGGGGTAAATGCAGCACTAAGAGTACAAACGCTCTGTAAAAATAAAGCTATATGCCACACAACATAGATTCACGTTGGTTGCAAAATTACGGGACTGCAAAATTGAGACAGCAATACTTTGGGGGCACACAGAGTGTGAGGAAAAGCAGGAAGTTGCATGGTCGGGGGGAGGGTTACACAGAGAATGAAGTGCAGAGTTTAAGATTGGAAGAATGGGGGCTGTAAATTATGTGGGAGCTGAGAAAATATTGTCTAAGATTATGCAAAATTTTGCAGGATGTATAAATTTGTGGACTGAAAATTTGGAGGCGATCGTTTACCCTGCTTTACTATCATTCTGCCTATCTGTCTCTCCCACTTCCTCGTGGGATCCAGGGTCCCGTCCTCTGTGGTCCACGGGCTCTTGATAATATCATTGCAATCACCACTTATTCGCAATTTCCTTTGTATCAGGGCTTCATTCATAAAGACCTGTGCACTGTTCATGATCCATGTAAAACCGTTCCGTATTCCCATTCGTGCTAGTCTTATCACATAGTACCTAAACTGCTCGAATCACGCCATTCGGCCTATCAGGTGTATGTGTGTGATGGATTTTCTTTGGGGGAAGGCTAAGTTTCTCCTTTTGTAGTGGTGTTACAGTTCAGTCAACTTGTTTAAAGAGGTGATACAGCTGTGGAGTAGGTGGGATTTGAACCCGGGTCTCCTGATTTACAGGGGCAAGAGCGTTACTTGCGCGCCACACAGGAGCTGTAGCTGAAGATGCACCTGTCAAAGGCAGCAACAGCAGCACCTGAGCTTCCTGACCAGAGATGGCAATCAGTGAAGATAGCCCACTGTATCTCCTCCGTCAAAACACTCAATATTGGCGCCTAGAAAGATGTGTTCTCCGCCCCTACCATACTCCCTGCACATCCACGACATGTGCAGAACGAACGCCATCTCCATGTTTGCTGACGAGACGACCACGCTCGGAAAGATATCAAATAACGATGAGAGCTCAGAAGAAAGAAAAGAGATCGAGGGTTTTGTTACGTGGTACAATGATAACTATCTCTCTCAATGTTAGTGAAACTAACGAACTGACAACGGACTTCAGAAAAAAAAGAGGAGAACGGAATCGTATCAACTGAGTGGAGTTTGAGAGAGTTGAGAGCTTCAAGTTCCTCAGAGTGATGATAACCGACAATCTGTCCTGTACTTCCCACGTAGATGAGAATGTCAAGAAGGTGTCACAACATCACTTCTTCCTCAGGCGGCGCAAAAAAATTGGCATGTCCAAATCAACCCTCACCAACCTTTACAGATGCACCATAGAGAGCATACTGCCGGGTGCAGAATGGCCTGATACGGCAACTGTTCTGCGCAGAACCTGAAGAAACTACAGTAGGATGTGTGCACAGCTGAGATCATCCCGGAATCCAATCTCCCATTTATAGACTCTATCGTCAAGTCTCGTTTCCACGGAGAAGTTGCAAACATCATGAAAGACCCAAACCAGTCAGAAATACTCTCCGGCAACCGTTTCTGCCAGGCAGAAGGTACAGAAGTTTCAGAACACGAACTGACGTGTTCAAGTGTCGCTTCCTCTCTGCTCTTATTAGACTGATTGATGAAGTCTTTAACTCCAATTATTGCTCAACGTTTTAATGTTGATCTTGCCTCGCGTATGTTTTGTGTGTCGTAAAATGCATGGCTTTATCTGTCCAGTGTTTTTTTTTCATTCTATCATCTATATATCCTTGATTACTATGATATGCCTGTGCTGTTCACAAAAAGCCATTTCGCTCTGCTCAGTTAAGCAGGATTATAAATAAAATAAAATAAAATAAAATAAAATAATATCAAGTCAAATCATAGTCCAGATGAAAGTGGAGTAATATTGTAGTGTTCAGCTGCAACATTAAAAGACATTTTTACTAACAACAGCAGGTTCAAATGCAAGTTATCAGGAATTGACCAGAAACAACTGACAGCACTTGCAGTCTCCAATTACCACAGTCTCTGTTCTCTTCATGTCGTATCTTGACTTTAATTTGTGACCAGAAATGAGGGGAAAGCGATGAAATATGAAATCAAATGTGAACAGAACAGGGCATTGTCATAAGAAACAGAGCAATTCTGAAAGCTTACAGAAGAGTGATGTCAAATTATGAAATTGGGGTATTAATAATGTTAATTCTGTCCAGTAGGACATTGGAAATGACAAGTATTAGATGTGTGGCTGGCATTGCCAAAAAGTAACAAATGGCACGTTTGGAAGGCTTCACTTTTCTCGACTGATGGTCACAGTTTCAATTTGCCAGGGAATCAAAGAGCCAGGTTTCCAAACACGATGTACAAGAGTTCTGGGTAAAGTTAGTGCATTATCCCATTTTATTTTATTCTACTTCCATGGGAACACTTATGATTGGAGTTGAGAAGTAGAGGAAAATACTGCTTTAGTAAATAAAGTTTCGGCTACCTCTCCTGAATTAGCTGGGATTCGTAAAGGGTCTAAAGTAAGTCTCAAATGAAGTTCCACGCGACTATGGTCACTAAACAATTCACTGATGTAATTAATTTTCATTTTCATTTATTGTAAGTTCAACAGGTTGTTAGATGATGAATTATTTATTTACTGAGTCTCCCTATCCATATTTCAGGGCAAGATTTCATATATGTTTATGGCAGCTGAAACAGGAAGGGAAACATTATCATGCTGAATCATTGTGTAAGCTGAAACAGCCTCACGGTATATGCAATTCTTTCTCTTGAACATTGAATAAAATTAAGCTAAATGTTAGAGGAGAAAGTGAGGACTGCAGATGCTGGAGATCAAAGCTGAAAATGTGTTGCTGGAAAAACGCAGAAGGTCAGGCAGCATCCGAGGAACAGGAGAATTGTAAGCTTAGTTAAAAAGGGGAAAAAGAAGAGTAGAATATACATTGGCAGGTACAAACTGACGAAGCACTTTGGGTGGATAGAGAAAATTAGTAAGGAGGTTAAATGGGGAATTAAGAATCCTAAAATCAACCACGAAATGTCTTTAGCAAACAGGGTCAAGGAGAATTCTAGGACTTTTCATGCATAGATGAGAAGAAACTGTGTCGCAAGGAAAGAATAGGCACACTCGAGGATAAAGGGCGTGCAGTTGAAATTATGCATGGACCACTGAAAATGTAAAGATGTTTAATGAAAACATTCCATCAGTATTCGCCAATGGAGATGTGCGAGGGAAGAACATCCAGCAAAATGAGCAGGAGACTGGAATGCACTGCCACATGAGGTAATGAAAACAACCAGTTTGACGATATTTCAGAACCATTTGGATCACTACGTGAATAGGGAGAGAATAGAGGGATTCCAACTGAAGAAGGGCAAATGACTTGTGTTTTATTTTCATTAGGGCATAATGTTCGGCGAAGGTTTGGAGGGCTGAGGGCCTGTTCCTTTGATATACTTCTTTTTCTTTGTTCTAAGTCAGGATATGAGTGGCTTGGGGGAGACCTTGCCGGTGATAGCTTCCCCATGAATCTGCTACACATTTTCGTGTTCGGCACATTGGTAATGAGTTTTGACAGTGCGATCTGATTGAAATTTACAGAATTTTGTCAAGACATCGATATAAAGAACAAACTGCTAGTCCTGAGCGTGGGCGTTGGAGCAATTGGATAGATGAGAATATAATGCCATTCATGCACTGCTTTATCCTGGATAGTTCACAACTTCTTAAATGTTGTTACAGCTGCACTCATCCATACAAGCGAGCAGTCGTCCATCACACTCATGACCTGTGCCTTTTAGATTATGCAGAGGCTTTGGGTAGTTAAGACCTGAGTTATTCGCCACAGTATTCCTAGTCGCTGACCTCTTCCTGTAGGTAATGTGTTTACGTGGTGAGTCCAGTTGAGTTTCTTATCAAACATAAAGCCCAGGATGTTCATAGTGGGGACTCATTAACTGTAACAGCATTGAATGTGTCGGGTCAATTGTTAGATTGTCTCTTATTGGTAGGGGTCATAACTTGGCATGTGCACGACGTGGATATGACTTGCAACTTTTCTGTTGAGTGTGTGGTGCTGGAAACGACAGCAAATCAGGCAGCATCCGAGGAGCAAGAAAATCGATGTTTTGGGCAAAAGCCCTTCGTGAGGTAGGGATTTAGTCTGAAACGTTGATTTTCCTGCTCCTAAATGCTGTCTGGCCCGTTGTGTTTTTCCAGAACCACACTCTGGCCTCTTATCGCCAGAACCTGCAGTCTTCTATTTGCCTTGACACTTGTCAGCCTCGCCAAGTCATCGTACAGATATTGTTGCAGTTTAAAATGGATTGCTTCCGTACCTAGGGAGATGCAAATGATGAGGAACATTGGGCAGTCATCAGCAACATCCGTTATCATGACCTTATGATAGAGTAGCTGACGATAATTTAGCCTTGGTCACTATCTTGAGGAACACATATAGAGATGTTCTGGTTCTGAGATTACTGACCTCCAACAACCTTGACATTTGGCCTATCTTATGATTATCACCCGAACTAATGGAGAGTTTGCCCCGAGATATCCATTGAGTCCAGTTTTGCGACCTTCATGTCAAGAGCTGTACTTCCCCCGCAGCTCTAAAATTCAGTTATTTTGCCGATGTTTGAAACAAGTCTGTAATGTCGTGGATTTCTGAGTGATCTACCCCAATCCAAACCGGCTTTTCTTCCGTGTCACTGAGACTCATTTCTGAACGGTCTCCCATACAGTAATGTGAGTCCATAGCGAGCACATGGACTGCACTGTTCAAGAAGGCATTCAAAACCACCTTGTTTCGGTGGAAACTAAAGTTGGGCAATAAATGCTGGATAGCCAGTGATGCCCACGTGACATGAGTGAATTAAAAAACATGCATGTCTATAACTTCTCCGTCCATTAAAATTGTTTTCTGATCCACTTTTTAAATAATGCTTGAACAGATTTTTTATTAGAAAAGCAAACGGACACACACACATACACACACACAAACACACACACACACACACACACACACACACACACACACACACACAGAGTTATTCACGCACGTTCAAAAGCTGCGGTTGAATGCAAGATGCACACAGTTGTTTTCTCCTGCGGAACAATTCCTTTATCTCTTCCCAGTGTTTCTCAGATTGCTGCACATTCAAGGTCCCCATCTCTACCATCGGCCACGTTTGGTCCAATGAATTCTTGAGACCCGAGAATTGCTCCAACCGACTGTAATCTCCTCCCATTTGTTGGCCACATTGCAGCCCATTCTGGACGGTTCGACCCTGTCTCAGATAGACATGCTCAGAAAATGGTTTTGAAATGTCAGGTTTGATGGTTAGGATTCCCACGGGATTAATGTGTTAATGAACTTGTCTATTGCTCAGTGGGGGCACGGAATAGCTACATGAATCACAGACATCAATATAAACGTCTGGCCGTTTTGTGGTCGTCCTGGTATGTCTGGAGATCTCTGTGCAGAGCAACCTTTGCTCAATTTCCTGCTTCTGACCCTGCCATGTGCGTTCCAACCTAACCCACCGTCATTCAGCAAATCATGCTGGATTGCCCATGTGTCTGTGCAGGATTACATCAGAACTGACTCTCCAACAGTGTGGTGTTCCACCAGATCTGGCTTCCCAGTAGTGAGTGCTGACCTCAGTGCAGAATATCCGAGAGACTGATTTGTGCTCCCTCATTACTGATACTTTGACATGTCTGTGCTCAGTGCAGCTCATAGTGGCTTGTCAATCCTCATGACTCCCCGTTCTATTCAAGTTACACTGACACTCCGCTGGTCCGAGGCTGCATGTCCTGAACAACTGAGGTTCCACAACCGCGGGGGAACAGGAGGGTTCAGTGGTCTAGGATATTCAGCCTCGGAACTTCGGGTGACCATCCTCCAAAGTGGACTTCGGGTCAGGCCGCAGAGAAAAGTGGCCAAACAGAGGCTGATAGCTAAGTTCAGTATCCATAAGGAGGGCCTCAAACGGGACCTTTCGTTCATATCACATTACAGGTGATCACCATTGAACTACACACACACACATACACAGATATTCCTACACACACACACACACTCTTACATACACACGGACACAGGTACACACAGACGCGCACACAGACACCCACACACACACCCTTATAGACACACACACTCCCACACTCAGACACGCAACCCCTCACAGACTTAAGACACTCTGCATTCACTACACACACACTTTCTCACACTCACAACCCCCACCCCAGACAGACACACACACAGAGATAGACAAAGACCCACACGCACACATATATTTTGTGGTGTGAATTTGTACTTGCAGAGTTACATTGTACTTTGCTCAAAAACTGCATGCATTCATGTAGAACTACGAGCTCAAAAAATGCAAGAATTTATGTAAAACTCTATCATCTCACTTTTTAGATTAGAATCAATGTAAACATCATGGCATAGACAGAGAACACAGTGGGCTTACACCTACTACATATGGTCTAGCGATCACCATTGTGAACAGGTAACCCGGGAATGCAACTTTTGAAAAAAGGTTTTGTGATTTACAAATGAAAGAAGTGAAACTATTACTGTATTCTAACAGATGGAAGGCTTAACAGACAATCATTTTTTAAATATACAATTTCAGTTACATCACACTGTAAATTTTTGCTATCAATTCTGTGTTACAATCGAGGCCTCCACTATCACCTGATGAACGAGCGTTCCTCTGAAAGCTGGCGTGCTTCCAATTAAACCTGTTGGACTATAACCTGGAGTTGTGTGATTTTTAACTTTGTACACCCCAGTCCAACACCGACATCTCCAAATCATGAATATAATTACACATCTTCTCACGTAAGTGATCAAAACTCTCCACAATATTCCAACAGCAGATTGCAGAAACACTCACTTATTTTATAGCAGATTCATTTAAGAATAAATTGCAAATACCAATTTATTCCTTGCTTCGAGGCACTATCAAAACTTGAACTAGTGTTAGATCCAGAGCTCAGTGGCTGAATTCTGTGATGGAACAATTCTTCTATCTTTTGGATTCAATCGTACCATTTCTGATAGAAGGGGTAACCGTTGGAAGATCACAAAGGCTGATTTCAAAGTAAGGGGGTGACCCAGATCATCACAAGGAAGAGCGGATGGATGCTGTCGGGAGTAGGCAATGATTAGTGTGTAGATGACTGACAGAAGCGTTCACCAGTGGAAGAATATTAATGAATAAAATGCGAAAATCACAATGATCCAACAGGAAAACACTGGTTTCAATTTATGAAAGTGAATGAATTTTTAACGAAATAAATGAATTTTGGACATGTTTCACGGCTGAAACAGCTTTCTGTTATGTCGGAATTATGGGATTCAATCGACTTCTCATATACCTGCGAATAATGCAGTGGAAGAAAAATAATGCAGGTGTCCGATTTCTGTAAATAAGAAAAGTAAGAAGCAATAGACTGGAAAAGCATCAGGAAACCGAATGTGAAGAGTCATGCCTTCGATGTTCTCCACTGAGTATCTCACATCTCCGGGCTAAGTCAGTCCTCAAGCTTTCTCTTTATAAGTTCAAAACGTATTCTGTCAGTAATAATGACATATCAATAAAAGCGTTTGTCTGCATCTTGTGTGGACCAAGTTGGCAGCTCATTAAGCAAGGAAAGCAGCAAGGCAATGCATGTTTCACTCAGTCTTATTGATTTAACTCATGAAGGGAGAGGCAGACGGAATACGACTGAGAAAGACAGACAGAGAGAGAGATACAGAGAGAAATGACTGAAGTAGGGAACATGACATTTGTGTCTGCCTTTTCAGAACAATCCGACACCAAACCATATTATTCAGCTTCCATCCATGCATCACTTTCATTTACCGATATACATAGAACATAGAACAGAACAGTACAATACAGTACAGACTCTTCGATGATCGATAATGTACCAAGATTTTATCCTCTTGAAGATCAAATTAATCTACATTCCAAATCTTTTACTATCAACCATGCAGCTATCCAAGAGTAACTTAAGTATCTGACTCTACGACCAACGTTGGCAGGGCATTCCATACACTCACCATTTCCTGTGTTAATAACCTCACACTGACAACTTCCTCCACATCTTCCCCCAATCTCGTTAAAATTGTGTCCTCAAGTGATAGCCTGGGGAAAGGTCTCTGGCTAGCCACTCTATCCATGCCTCTCACATACACACCCCGTTACTCATAGCCACACACGTACATACACATACTCTCTCACTGACACTCACACCCGCAACACAGACACACACCCATATGAACACACACGCATAAAACTTGGTGCAGTGAATTTGTGCTTGCAGAATTGCATTTTGTATTGCTCAAAAACTGCATGAATGATGCAAGATTCTGTATCTTTTTAAGTAAATAGGATCAGGCTGAACATTGGGACATAGAAAGACAGACTTCAATCTCACACCTCCAATGCATTTTGTGAGCTGACATCGCACCTGTCATTAAAGTTCACTTGAGAATGTAACTTTAAAATAAAAGTTCTTAGATTTACATATGAAAGAACTGAAACCAACACGGTTTTTCCAAATGTTGAGAGACTTAACTAACAAAGAAGGAAATATTCAATATATCATGTCAGTTGCATTACATTTAAACTTTTTGCTGTAAATTATGCATCTTACGATCTTATACTCAACCACCACCTGACGAAGCAGCAGTGTTCTGAGAGCTAGCCCTTCCACATAAATATAATGGAATATTGCCTGGTGTTGTATGATGGAGAAATTTGTACACTCCAGTCGAAATCTGCCACCTCCAAATTACGTTTCTCGTTATCTTTATCCAATCACTTCTCCCCCTTCTTCAATGCGAAAAGTCCTATCTCCCTCAACCTTTATTCAAAAGATAATCCCTCCAGTACACGCAGCATTCTGATAAATCTACAGTGCACCCTCTCTAATGCTTCCATATTTTTCGAACCACTGAACACAAGCATCCAAGTGTGGTCCAAACATGGTTTTATACAGCTGCAGCATAATCTTGCGGTTCTTAATCTAATTCCACTGCTAACTAAAGCCAACACAACATACATCTTCTGAATCACCCTTTAAACTTGGGTGGCAACTTTGAGGGATCTACGTGTGTGAATCCCAAGATCACTCTGTTCCTCCACAATGACAAGAATGCTGCCTTTACCTTTGTTATCTGCATTATAATTTCAACTTTCACAATGAATCACTTTGTGCTTTTTCAAGTTACACTCTGACTGCTACCTCTCAGCCCCGTTGTACATCCTGTCATTGTCCCGTTACAACCTACAACCGCACTCCACATGTTCAGAACTGCAGTAACCTTTGTCTCATCGGCATACTTGTCTTACCACCCTTCCACTTCGACATGCGACTTATTTGTAAAAATCACATAGAGCAAAGTTCCCAGAACAGACCCCTGTGGAAAACCACTGGCCACCGAGATACAGGCTGAATACTTCCCATTTACGACCATTGTCGTCTTTTATGGGCCAGCCAAATCGGTATCCAGTCAGCCAAATTTTCCTGTGGTGGGTCTAGGTGGGATGCTTTTCAGTCAGTCGATGTGGACATGATGGCCGAATCACCGACTTACACACTGTAGGGATTTTGTCATTCTAGATATGCTTCCATTGTTCATTGACAGATCCCGTTACATAACACAAGAGATAGCATTAGAACTCCAAATCTCTGTGAATACCCGAAACACAATGCATTCCTTCTGCCAACGTCTTCATTGAGGAGCTTTAGGTCCTGGAAGCAGTTCATTACAGGGCACAAGCACAAACCCCTAACATCACGTCTTAATTTCTGAAGGGTGATGAGACCCATTCAACTCTTCATCTCTGGAATCTGAATCGTGAAAGGGTGGTAGAATTAAGGAGTTCTCAGAAACAACAGCGACGGTCAGGGGAGGTAAACAGAAACAATGTGACAACTTGAATTAAATGTCAATAATGTGCTTGGACGAATTACCAGAATTCCCTGCCGAAGGATTAGATTAGATTAGATTACTTCCAGTGTGGAAACAGGCCCTTCGGTCCAACAAGTCCACACCGAACGGCCGAAGCGCAACCCACCCATACCCCTACATGTAGCCCATTTTACCTCACACTACGGGCAATTTAGCATGGCCAATTCACCTGACCTGCACATCTTTGGACTGTGGGAGGAAACCGGAGCACCCGGAGGAAACCCACGCAGACACGGGGAGAATGTGCAAACTCCACACAGTCAGTCGCCTGAGTCAGGAATTGAACCCGGGTCTCTGGCGCTGTGAGGCAGCAGTGCTAACCACTGTGCCACCGTGCCGATATTGAAAGCCAACCTGCAGCACCCAGAGTGCAACAATTCAAGAAGGCAACTTCCTACCACTTTCACTAGAGGGCAATTAAGAACAGGTAATAAGTGCTCATTCCAGTAAGCAATGTCCAAATTATTTAAGAATTCTGACAGGGTCATTCAGGAGAGTTAATAGAAAGCACTTCTACACACAGAGAATAGTGGTGGTTAGGAAATCTCATCTTCCAATGGCGGCTGATGTTTATTCGATTGTTACATTTAAATCTGAGATAGACAATTTTTATTTGAGCAAGGGATGTGTTCTCAAAACAGGCATATGGAGATATCCCACAGATCACAAATGGTCTTCCAAGCAGCTGAGCAGATTCGAGGACCGAAACGGCTTCACCGTGTTACTGATTTCCTATAAATAAATTATTTCGATCTTCTTACGTTTTCTCATTACTCAGGCTAGTAACTTTGTTCGGTACATCACGTAAACTTTAAGGAGATAGTTTTGAACTTCCGTTCCAGTCACTCCCTGCCTCAGTTCGTGATGTAACTTTTAACAGAATTCAAACTGGTGCCAATTATCATTATGTCTGTGTTGAAAAGCAGGGCACTCTTTGAAACCATAAAATGAGCATCCGTGTTTCAGTTTTGTCATTCTCCCTCTCACCACCACAGTGATGATGTTGGCGATACTGCTTTTGCTGCTTGGAAAGCTGGTGATGATGGACGTCCAAAAAAATTGTAAGTACCCCTGTTAATCTTCCTTGCAGAGAATTGCACAACTTCTTGTGGTCAAACGAGGCAAGCACTCTTTTGAACGTTGGCCACTATGCTCTTTGCTTTCTTCCAAGACTACAGAAAACGGAAATAATGAAGTATTGATCTGAATGACCACACATGATTGATCATGTGTGTTCATCCAGATCAATACTTCATTAGTTCCGTTCTCCGTCGTCTTGGAAGAAATAAAAATTTCACACAGAATGACGCCGATCATAAATCCCAGTCTGTCCACAAATTGTACGCTTGCATTCTTTCTTATTGGAAATATTGATCGCCAAGCAGATGTGCAATTGATATGCGACAACTCAGTGTAAGTGGGATGTTGTGGGTCAATGTAGGTTTCAAATTCTACCTGCTCCAAAGTTGTGTAATAACATCTCTATAGCAGATGGATTCGCATACAATTCAACAGATTTTTTTAAAATATATGCATGGCTTTGCCGGACTTTAATTTCAAATGGATTGGATTATAAAATGCAAGAGGTTTCACTCAAGGTAAATAAGACTGGAGTCAGCATAATTGGAATATTGTGAACAGTTTCGGTCATCGTACCTGAAGAAACGCAGACCACTGAAAATTCATTGAGCTGATGCCAGTTATGGACGGACTGTCTCAGCAGGAGATGTTCAGTTTCGAAACCCATTGGAGTTTCGAAGAATAAGAGGTGAGATTATTGAAGAAGAAAAGACTGTTGAACACCTTTCCAGTTGAACTGATGTGAGGTCTATTGATCGAATGTGAGAGTGTAGAACGAGAGGACCTCATCTCAGAATGAAGTGTTAACAATTTAAAACATTCTTGGGGAGAAGTTTCTTCTATCGGATTGTTGCAAATCCAGGGAATTATTTACCCCACAAAGCTGTCAAGGTTGGAAACTTCAAAGGAGTGACAGACACATGTTTCAAATAGTAAGGGAATCGGTGAAGTATTGGTAAAAGGCGGGAAATTGAAGTTGTGGGTGTAGTTGGTCTGATATCTGCAGTGGCTGCAGCATGAACGCCTTCACAATGGCTGCATTCCTCCAAGTCCTGTCTTCTTTGATCTCTGCTGTATTATTAAAAGTGTCTATATTGGCCGTGCGTCAAGATGTCTGTTGCACAAGGAAATACTTAACACTTACCTTTATGATAGGTCCGAAACAATCCCTCTTTGATCAGCTGTCGACCATATAAGAATCATAGAATTATCTAGTTCAGAGCGCGACCATTCTATCCATTGTCTCTGCCCTGGCTTCTGTAAAAGCTGCAAAGTTAGCACAATTCTCCACCTCAACCTTCACATTCCTCTCAATTCATCCCCTTAACATGAATATCCAAATCTCTTTTGAAACCTTCTGTCGAATATGCCTCCACCTCTGTCCCAGGTAGTGTGTTCCATATCCCAAAAACTCTCTGAATAATGAAGTCGCTAAGTTATGGACCAGGGGATCTGTTCACTTTTAAGCCAGCTGATGTTTCCGATTGATTCTTCCTTCCGAGAGCAAACTGCTCAGAAGCTTTACAGTCCCTCTT
>NW_025207252.1:8969-12763 GCF_004010195.1 Chiloscyllium plagiosum | reverse complement strand
TGTTTGGGAGTGCGACGATGTTGCAGGGTTAAGTATTGCTGCAGTTGCTAGCGAACATTCACAGGAGAAAACATTTTATTGTTTGAAGGAAGTTAGAGAGATACAGCGTCTTTGATTAGATTCCAGAGATAGGGAGGTGTGTAGGGTTGTGGATCGTTACATGGACTATGCTGATCAGAGTGTAGAAACATTCGCATGATTCCAGGATGTGGTACATTTCACAACAGTTGTGGGATCTGGAGAATATCACAGTGATAGGGAGGATGGTATGGACCGGAGAATATTACAGGGAAAGGGAGAGTGGTATGGACTGGAGAATGTTGCAAGCACATGGAAGATGATACAGACTGGAGAATGTTCCACGGATAGGGAAGAAGTTGTGGACTGAATAAACCTGAAAGGAGAGATGATTTTACGCTCTGTACTGTACTTCATAGAGAGTGAGTGGTGTGCATGCTGCAAGTTACGACAGGGATAGGGAAGCTTGTAGAGACTTGTGAGAGACCAGATTCACTTATGAGCATAGGATGTGCTACCGTGAGCAGAGCCTTTTGCAGATATAAACAAGGATACAATGGCCACAAAGCAGTCACACCAACACATAGGTACATTGGAACTGAAGTAATTGAAGAGATTACACAGACTGGGAGTGTTGTATGCAGTGGAGTAGATGAAACTGATAGGGATGGTTTTAGAGACTCAACAACGTTAGGAAATAATGGGGGTTGCAATGGTGAGAGCAGGTTTCAGCACATTGAAGGATATAAACCTGAAGGAACTTTCACAGATAGCGATGGCTTTCAGGTCTGGTGGGGGCCGCAAAGTAATGGGGATTGTAGTGGCTGGGGGAATTTACACAGATAGGGAGAGTATTAGTTGTCGGCAGAATTCACAAAAACGGGTCTGCAGGACACAACAGAAATCATAAGGGTTGTATCAACTTGATCATGTACACAGGCAGGAAATGTTATGGGGGTTGGAGCAGCTCAACGTAACAGAGAGACGCATGGAGACTGCAGATGTTGCAGAAAGATTACTATGCTTAATACTTTAGAACTCCACATAAGTCTGTCCTGGTTCCTTCTTTATGTTTCTGAAACGCTGTCGCTACGCTTCTGATACTAATCCGTAAACACTTACAATAGACTGTTTGACATGTGCATAATCTCTTGACCACTCATGAGACAGCGCTGCAAATACCTCACTTGCTCTGCCTAATAGCTTAGACTGAACTAGCTTTACCCACAAGACCTCAGGCCAATCCATCTGTCTATCCAATTTTTCAAATGAAATACAGAGTTCCTTGAAAGTAGAGTCACAGGTAGATAACATAGCACAAAAGACATTTGTATGCATTCCTTTATTGTTCAGAGTATTGAGTAGAAGAGTTGGGAGGTCATGTTGCGGCTGAACAGGACATTGGTTTGGCCACTTTTGGACTACCATGTGCAATTCTGGTCTCCTTCCTATCGGAAGGATGTTGTGAAACTTGAAAGGGTTCAGAAAAGATTTACAAGGATGTTGCCAGGGTTGGAGGATTTGAGCTACAGGGAGAGGCTGAACAGGCTGGGGCTATTTTCCCTGGAGCGTCAGAGGTTGAGGGATGACCTTATAGAGGTTTACAAAATTATGAGGGGCATGGATAGGATAAATAGACAAAGTCTTTTCCATTGCGTTGGGTGTCCAGAACTATAGGGCATAGGTTTCGGATGAGAGGGGAAAGATATAAAAGAGACCTAAGGGGCTACGTTTTCACGCAGAGGACGGTACGTGTATGGAATGAGCTGCCAGAGGAAGTGGTGGAGGCTTGTACAATTGCAACAGTTAAAAGGCATCTGGATGGGTACATGAATAGGAAGGGTTTTGAGGGAGATGGGCCAGGTGCTGGTTGATGCGACTGGATTGGCATGGACAAGTTGGACCGAAGGGTTTGTTTCCATGCTGTACATCTCTATGATTTTCTGACTCGAATTGACAAAATCACTGCAGACAGTTAGAGACAGAGATGGAATTGTAAGGTCTTTTGGAGGTTCCACAGTTTGGGAGGATTGCAGGGACTTGATGATGTTGTACATGGAAGTAGGGTTATAGGGACTGAAGCTGGGAACAGAAATAAAGAGAAGCGCAGGGGATTGCAGAGATATGGTGGCCAGTGGTCTCTGGTGGAAGTTCCATGTAGAGGGATGGATTTTGGAACTGTTGGACTTTGGAAAGATAGGTAGATTTGGAGGGGCTTGAGGGGTTTACAGATGCATAGAGAAATGTAGTGACTGGAGCATACGGAGATGGTGAGGGCTGAAGGAGTTGCAATAATTTGGCTGGACTGTAGAAGCTGGAGGAGTTCTCACAGAAAAGGAGGATTGTAGGAATGTGGGGAGTTTACGGAGATAGAGGGTTGGAGAATTCTCAGTAATTATTGGCTTGGAGCACTGTCCAGACTGGGTGAGGCTTCAGAATGATGGACGGGTCGAGCAAAAGGAAGTGGTCGCAAAAAATTATAGGAACATAAAAGGTCACTTCGGTGCTGTGGCACTGAGGGTCAGCAGGACGACAGTCTTCCTCATTAAAATGTACAGATCCTCAGGGGAATGGACAGGTGGATGCTGAAAGGATGCTTCCTTCCTCTTATGGGAGAGAGGCAGAGAAGGAGACTCTGTTTGACAAAGATGGAGAAGAGGGAGTTGTCTTTTTCTCCCAATGGCCCAAACCTACTTCAGGTTTGTTCCCACACAGCTCAAAGGAAAGCAATGCGATAACAAAAACCAAGGTTGTTTGGGACTGTAGGAGATATGAGACGAAGGCCAAGTTGGAAGGGCTGGAGGGAGTGAGAGAGAAGGGAGATGTCCAACAGCAAGAAGGGTTTACAGGGAGTGGACATTGTCAGGACTGGAGAACATGTCACGCTCACTCATGAGAGAGAGATAACGATATGGCACAAGGTCAAACACAGCAGAAGGATCCCAAGCTCCATACCTGTCATTTACTCAGGGAGCTGCTCTCACCCAGTCTGGTGCCAAGCTCCACATACAAACAGCATGAGGTTTTCCAGTTCCTGGTGCTCAGAGCACAGTGCACTCACCCCTGAACCAGTCGGTGAAGTATTTACACAGTTGTACATTTCCAGAAACATTGTGTCCGAGCCGACATAAACTGGTAAATTCACACTCGACCAGGCAAAGACCATCTGAACTTAGATTCCCTGGTGATACAATCCTCTGAGTGACAGTCTGCAGAGAACAACAGAATCCACTAATCCCCATTGCATGGGTCAGGGTCAATGAGAAAAGTTTCATTCTTTCAAAAATGACAACTCCTCAATTCCTGCATCTCACAAAACTGCCATTTAAAAATGTTAAAATAAAGAACATTCCAAATGAAGGCTTTGATGAGGTGAGCTCTGGTCAGTAACATAGATCTGGATGTTATGGAGAGTGCTTTCTACCAGAGCACCACCAGGTCAGTATCAGGCACACATGCAGAACGGCCAAATAGATTCACAACGGAATTCACATCTCACAGCCTGGCAATTTGAAGCTATGCTCACTCATTCCGGTAAAGATCTCTAGAAACAGGACATCAGAACCAGGAGGCTGGAGGTTGGCTATCGTGTTGCTACTATTGAAGGAAGGCAGTAAAGAAAATCCAGGAAACTATAGACTGTTGAGCCTGACATCGGTGGGCAAGTTTTTAGAGGGAATCGTAAGGGACAGGATGTACATGTATTTGGAAAGGCAAGGACTGATTAGGGATAGTCAACATTGCTTTGTGAGTGAGAAATCATGTCTCTCAAACTT
>NW_025207252.1:4605-7250 GCF_004010195.1 Chiloscyllium plagiosum | reverse complement strand
CAGAACTGGAGGCCATAGGTTTATGGTTAGAGGGGAAAGATATAAAAGAGACTTAACAAGCTTTTTTTCCCCCCGCAGAGGGTGCTACGTGTATGGAATGAGCTGCCAGAGTAAGTGGTGGAGGCTGATACAAAGGCATGTGGATGGGTATATGAATAGGAAGGGTTTGCAAGAAAATGGGCCAGATGCTGGTAGGTGGGACTAGATTGGGTTGGGATATCTGGTCGGCAGGGACGGGTTGGACTGAAGGGTCTGTTTCCATGCTGTGCATCTCTTTGACTCTAAGAGGGGCTGAATGGTCCAATCAAAAATGATCTGTGGTTCAAATCAGAACATCCTTCAGTTTCCGTAATCCATTCTTGGTTCCATCTTGCAGGCTCTATGAATCCCGCTCCCTCTACACTCCTACAGGACCCACATCCCTTCCCATGTTTGTACCATCCTCCAGGTTCTGCAGCCCTTCCTACCTCTGTCACATGGCCCGGACTCAACATCTTCCTTCCTCTGCAGTGTTCCCCAGAAGGGCACTGGAGGCCGGTGGCATTTACAGAGTTAGGGAGGGATATCGGGCCTGGAGCATTTTGCAGGCATTAGGAATATAGGGACTTGAGGAGGTTTCACAGTTTATGAGTGTTGTAGGGACTGCAGGAAGTTACAAAAATAGGGATGGTTTCAGATTGGAGGATTCTGCAGAAAAAAAAAACTTTACATGTTTAAAGGCAGGATACTTAGCAGTGTGCACGAACAGTGTGTCCCTGAAGTTACTACTCAAGTTGAGATGGTGTTAAGAAGGCGTATGGTGTGTTGGCTTTCATTAGCGGGGGTTTGAGTTTAAGAGATCCAGGGTTTTGCTGCAGCTCTATAGAGCCCCAGTTACACCACACTTGGAATACTGTGAACAGTTCTGTTCACCTCATTATAGGAAGGATGTGGAAGCTTTAAAGACAGGACAGACGATACTTAGCAAGATGTTGCCTGGACTGGATGCATGCCCATTGAAGGTAGGTTGTGGAAGCTCGGGCTTTTCAGATCAGAGTGAACAAGGAAGAATGGTGACATGATAGAGGTGTACACGGTAATGAGAGGCATCGATCGCGTGGATAACCAGAGACAACTTCCCATGGCAAAATGGCTATCATAAGGGGACATATTTTTAAGGTAATTGGCAGAAGATTTAGCTTAGATATCAGAGGTACGTTATTTACACGTAGTGTGGTGGGTGCATGGAATGGACTGCCAGCCATGGTAGTAGATTCAGACACATTACGGACATCTAAGCAACTCTTGTATCGGCACAGCGATTTTAGCAAAATGTAGGTTATGTAGGTTAGTTTAGTCTTCAGAGTAGGATAAAAGGTCAGCACAATATCGAGGGCTGAAAGGCTTGTACTGGGCTGTCCTATTTTTGTTCTAAATAGCGAGGGTTATGATGGCAGGAAGAGATTTCAGGAAGCTGGAGAGGATGGGGTCTGAATGAAGGGACACAAAGAGGAGGCGTTGCTAAGGTTGTATGAGGTAACAGATACAGAGTGTTGTGGGGACTGGAGGTGGTTTCACAGGGAGGGAGGTGCATTAAGCCACAGGAGGTTACAGAAATGTGGGGAGCTGTAGGGCCTACAGGGGTTTCATGGAGCTGGGGAGGTTGGGAGGGATGGATCAGTTTACAAAGATATGAACATTGGTAGGATGGGGTGTTTTACACAAACAGGAATGTTTCAGGTGAATGGAGCAGATTACAGAGATAAAGTAGGTTGTACAGACCCACAAACAGACGTATGAAGGGTAGTCGTGACTGAAGATGTTTATAGATACAGGAAGGCTTAGCTTCTGCAGGTTATTTAGACATGGAAAGTGTACAATCATGCAGATTTTCCAAGAGATTAAAGACAACAATTTTGGTTGGAGACAGTTTCACAGATGAGGGACCATTAATAACCTCCTCCAGTTTGGTCAAAGTGGGAAGAGTTGTAGGGGAGGGTGATGTTTACACATGCAAGAGCTGGAGAATATTATGGGAATGAGTAGATGGATGGAGACACTGGAGGAGCTTACATTGACAGGGTGGGTGCTGGCAATGGGAAGATATCACATAGATAGAGGGTCTTGTAGGAACTGGATCGGAAGAGTCACAGGCATTGGAATAACTTCTGCAGATTAGCAGTGTTACAGATACTGAGGGGATTGTGGGCTTCTGCATAGATTGATCGTGTCTTTAAGAATAGAAGAGTTTATGTAGATACTGAAAGCTTAAACCCAATGAATGCAGTCTTCATTTTAAGACCAGAGCCTTATTATCCCTCATCAGCCAAGGATTCCTAAACCTGCCAGCTTTCTCTTTATCCCAATGGAGCATACTGGTCCTGGATTCTTGATATCACACTTTACAAAGCCTCCCATTTGCCAGTTTAGATTAGATTACTTACAGCGTGGTAACAGGCCCTTCGGCCCAACAAGTCCACACCGCCCCGCCGAAGCGCAACCCACCCATACCCCGACATTTACCCCTTACCTAACACTACGGGCAATTTAACATGGCCAATTCACCTGACCTGCACATCTTTGGACTGTAGGAGGAAACCGGAACACCCGGAGGAAACCCACGCAGACACAGGGAGAATGTGCAAAATCCACACAGTCAGTCACCT
>NW_025207252.1:0-4454 GCF_004010195.1 Chiloscyllium plagiosum | reverse complement strand
GGGTGGACAAAGTTAAAAATCACCCGACATTCGGTTGCAGTCCAACCGGTTTATTTGAAAGCACTAGTTTTCAGAGCACTGCTTCTTCATCAGGTGGTTGTGGAGCACAATCCTTAGCAACAGGATGGCAGTGTCATGGAATATAATATCAAACAAATTTAGTTTAAGCCTTTCATCTGTTTCAGTGATCACCAGCGCTTCCAAAGCGAGTTGGATTATAACTGGGCGTTGTGCAATTTTAAATTCACGGCATTGACGCTGGCCAGATCCTGCAGAATGGCCCCAAACCTGGCCCTGTTCCAGTTTTCCTCTTCAATCTGTGGACCTGCTGATCTTTCTCCATAACTATGTTAAAACAAAGACAGTTGTGGGCACTGGACACAAAGTGCTCTCCGAATGACACTTCAGTCACTTGCCCGACCTCGTTTTCTGAGGGGAGGTCCAGTGTTGCACCTGCCTGAGTAGAGTAGGGCCCTCTGCATATTAAGTTAGGAACCTTTCTTGGACACATTTGAAAATTTGCTCTCCTTCCAGGTCTTTTATACTCGAGGTGGCCCAGTCAATACAGAGAAAATTAACATCTCCAGCCTGCACTCCTCTATTATTCCTATAGTTATCTGCAATCTCTCGACACAGCTGCTCCTTTGGTATCTGTTGGGTCTACAACAGTCTACAATACAATCCCAACAAAGTGACCACCCCCTTCTTCTTAAATGAATATATGTTTTAAAAATTGGAATTAACAATCCATAAATAAGTATTGATAAAAATCCAAACACTTGACCTTCAGAGAAGGGCAACTGTTCACTCTCACGTGGTCTGCACGACATACCCACAGCAAAGTGTTTGCCTCTCAATTACCCTGTGAAATGGGCGAGCCAGTTGCTTAGCTCAAGGGCAGCAAGGGATGAGCAATAAAGGCTAGTCAGCCACAGACACCCACATCCCTTACCTGATTTATAAAAAAAAATCCATTCAGATTGTTCCACTGGAACCGTGCTGGGAGCAGTTTCTTGGCCAATCACTTTGGTAGATTTTTGGACAGGGCTTTAAACTGACAGAGAGGATGCAGGGACAGGCTTCAGGTGAAAGGAGCTTTTCAAATCCAAAGAGAAAAGGTGAAGCATCAGAGCAGCATGGGAATGTGACCGAAGACAACAGAAAGGAACAGGATGGGACAAAGTTTAACTAAAACTGTCGATCAGCAAATCCATTTGTGACAGGAAATTGTGGGAACGAGTAAATAATGTTTTTTTTTATTAATGGACAAAGTCTCTGCAACAACGTAGATGGATTTGTGACACAGAGATAAAAGGAATTTAGACACCAGAGAGATGTGGTTTCAGGGCGAACAAAAGGTGGAACATAAATATTCAATGGTTCACAACCTTGTGCAAACCCAGGCAAAATGGACGACGCTAACAATAATGGGTAAGAAAGGCATTACAGAGAAAGCATTTGGCATCAGATCATGAAGTAGAGTCAGTCTGAATGTAAGTTCTGGCTACTACTTGCCAAGGACACAAGCGGCAGAACAGTTTTAGACCACCGAACAGCATTTCATGGCTCGTCACTGCAATAAATAGGAATTCTTTGGAATTTTTAATAAAGGCATGGTGAACATTTAGTGAAATGTCAATATTCGCAAAGTCTGGGACAATCACAATGACAACAGTGACATTGGAAGAGGAGTTCAGAGAATTTTTTTCAGTGTTTCTTAGAATAACACATTGTGCAACTGACGAGCGACGTAACTGTCTCAGAGCGACTGTTGTGTAATAAAACATAGTGAATGAGTAATGTCACCTGGAGAGATCCTCTGGGAAATTGTGATAAAGTGCAGTTAAAAGAAATATTAAGTTTTAAAGTGAATCACAGAAAAGGACAACTAGAAACAAAAATAGCCAATTACATGGGTTTGAGAGGAGAACTGACCATGGTAAACAGGCTGAACAGACTGAAGTATGTGTCTGGAAATGAACAGTGGAAAACATTTGAAGGAACAGTGTAAAACACTCAACAAAAGGACATTTCACTGAAAGAGATTAAAACTCAGCAAGAAATCCCCACCAGTCCCTCACTCAGGACAAAATGGATCATATTAGATTATCAGGCTGAGAAGATCAGCACAAAGTACTTAAAATCCTGAAAGTTTTAGGAGTAAGTTTTAAAGGGATTGCAACGGGTCTGCTCGCAGGAGGAGGGCAGTGGGATGGGGAATCGTTGTCAAGGTTTATTGACACGATAGGAACAGGGAAGGATGAAGGTGCTGGAGGTAGTGAGAGAGTTACAGAGAGTGGTCAGGGCCTGAACGATGTTACAAAGCCAGTACGAATTGCTACAGCTGGAGGGGTTTGCAGAGGTAAGGAGAGACATATGTATTTTTATTTATTCATTCATGGGATGTGGGTGTCACTGCCTGATCCAGCATTCTTTGACCCCATGCTAATTACGCAGAGATAGCTGGGGCCCTCGTGGACATGTATAATACTTTGCTGGACACAGATGAAGTGCTGAATTATTGGAGGATCGCTAATGTGGTTCCTTTGTTCAAGAAGGGCAGCAGGGATAGGCCAGGTAATTACAGAGCAGATAGTCTGACGGCAGGGGGAGGGAAATTATTGGGAACAATTGTGAGGATGAATCAATACTTGCAAAGGTAAGGATCAACTTGGTTTAGTCATCACGGATTTGGCAGAGGAAGATACTGTCTGAGGAATTCAGTTCAGTTTTTTTGAAATGGTGCTTAAGTATATTAATGAGGGCAATGCAGATGATGTGGTTTACATGGACTTGACGAAGTCCTTAAAAAGATCCAAACATGAAAGGCTGGTCCAAAAGGACTGGGTTCCAAAGCAAGTTGGCAAATTGGATGCAAAATTGGTGGATAGAATACTTTCACCAGTGGGTGTACCACAGAACCATTGAACATTATTAACTCGGATGTGAAAGCAGAAGGTATCATTAATCGGTTTGCAGATGACATGAAAGGTAAGGGTGTTGTTTACAGTGAGGAGGATGGTCTCCGTCTGCAGTCCGATGTCGATCGGATGATAATCTAAGCAGAGTTTAGTTCTGATTGAAGTGAGGTAATACTCTGGGGGAGGTACGATAAGCGAAGAACAGACATAATGAACGGTAGGTCTTTGCGGAGTACTGAGGAATACAGGGACCTTGGTGGACAAGTCCATAGATCCCTAAAGTTGTCAGCACAGGTTGACAGGGTGGAAAAGGCACCTCAGCTGGGAGCGGGAGAGGGACCCATCTCCTGGTGGGGTGAATTGCTAGAGCTGCTTAAGAGGATATAACCTATTCTGGCAGGGTGTTGGACCTTAAATAAACGTAAGGCCAGAAAGAAGATTGAGACTGGTACACGAGTTAAAGACAGCAATTTTAGCAGACAAGACAGGCAAGAACAAAGCAGGGAATGGGGGAAAACTGATGATTAAACTGCGTTTATTTCAATGCAAGGGGCCAGACAGCTAAGGAAGATGAACTCAAGGCATGGATTGGATCATGGGACTGGGATATTAGAGTTAAAACAGAAACACAGCTGAGGGAGGGGCAGGGCTGCCAGCTCATTGTTTCAAGGTAGAGATGCTAAAGGAAGGGGAGGCAAGAGAGGACGTGTGGTGGTGGGGTTTGATGCATGAATCATCACAGCAGTACTTAGAGTGGATATTCCTGTGGGATCGCCCAGTGAAGCTATGTTGTTGGAACTGAGAAATAAGAATGGGTCATTACCTTGATACGATCGGACTGCTGACCCCGAGTAATCTGTGGCAGACTGAGGAAAAAATATTTCGGGACATCTTAAATATCAGCCATTATAATAGGGTTGTTATGGTAGGGGTTTTTGAACTTTCCAAACCTAGACTGGGAGTGCCAGTGTTCAGTGTTTGCAGTTCCAGAAAACTCCCAATCAATATGTAAATGGCCTGAAAAGAGAAACGGGCAAAACCTGACCTCCACTTGGGAATTAAGGTCGGGAAAAGGACTGAGATGTGAGTGGGAAAGCGTTTTGCCAAAGTGACCACAGTTCTAGTAGTTTGAAAACAGCTTTGGAAAAGGATAGGCCTGGTCCAAAAGTGCAAGTTATAAAATGGAGCCTGACCAATCTTGATCGTATTAGCCAGGAACTTTCAAAATGTGATTGGGGAAGGGAATTATTTACTGGGAAAGGGAAGTTTGGCAAGTGAAAATATTTTAAAAGAGAGATAAACTGATTGATCAGCACCAGCATGTTCCTGTTTGTGTGCAGGTCAATGCTGACAACATTCGGAAACACTGGCTGTCTATTGAGGGTCTGGTCAAGGAAAAGGGGGCACATGTCAGGTATAGCCAGCTGGATTAAGGGAATCCCTGAGGATCACAGGGGCTGTAGGAATACACTTTGAGTAGAAAACAGGAATGGAGAAAGGCTAAATGAAACAGCCTCAGCAGAGAAGGAAAGG
>NW_025207251.1:10282-12762 GCF_004010195.1 Chiloscyllium plagiosum | reverse complement strand
TCACTGTGACGGTCAATATCACCTCACTGTGATGGTCAGTATCAGCTCACTGTGACGGTCAATATCAGCTCACTGTGATGGTCAGTATCAGCTCACTGTGATGGTCAGTATCAGCTCACTGTGACAGTCAGTGTGTGATCGCTGTGATGGTCAGTGTATGATCGCAGTGATGGTCATTGTGTGATTTTGGGGATGGTCAGTGTGTCATCATGGTGATGGTCAGTCTGTGATCACGGTGATGATCAGTGTGTGATCATGGGGATGGTCAGTGTGTGATCGTGGTGATGGTCAGTGTGTAATCGGAGTGATGGTCAGTGTGCGATCACTGTGATAGTCAGTGTGTGATCATGGGGATGGTCAGTGTTTCATCGTGGTGATGGTCAGTGTGTAATCGTGGTGATGGTCAGTGTGCGATCACTGTGATAGTCAGTGTGTGATCATGGGGATGGTCAGTGTTTCATCGTGGTGATGGTCAGTGTGTAATCGTGGTGATGGTCAGTGTGTGATCACGGTGGTGGTCAGTTTATGATCACAGTGATGGTCAGTGTGTGACCGCGGTGATGGTCAGCATGTGATCATGGTGATGGTCAGTGTGTGATCACGGTGATGGTCAGTGTGTGATCACGTTTATGGTCAGTGTGTGACCGCGGTGATGGTCAGCGTGTGATCATGGTGGTGGTCAGTGTATGATCATGGGGATGGTCAGTGTGTCATCACCGGGATGATCAGTGTCTGATCACGGTGATGGTCAGTGTGTGATCGCGGTGATGGTCAGTGTGTGATCGCGGTAATGGTCAGTGTATGATCGCAGTGATGGTCAGTGTGTGATTTTGGGGATGGTCAGTGTGTGATCATGGTGATGATCAGTGTGTGTTCGGTGATGGTCAGTTGGCGATCACGGTGATGGTCAGTGTGTGATCGTGGTGATGGTCAATGTGTGATCGTGGTGATGGTCAGTGTGTGTTCATGGTGATGGCCAGTGTGTGATCACGGTGATGGTCAGTGTGTGACCGTGGTGATGGTCAGCGTGTGATCATGGTGATGGTCAGTGTGTGATCATGGTGATGGTCCGTGTGTGATCACAGTGATGGTCAGTTTATGATCAAGGTGATGGTCAGTGTGTGATCGCGGTTATGGTCGGTGTGTGATCACGGTGATGGTCAGTGTGTGACCGCGGTGATGGTCAGCATGTGATCATGGTGATGGTCAGTGTGTGATCACGGTGATGGTCAGTGTGTGATCACGTTTATGGTCGGTGTGTGATCACGGTGATGGTCAGTGTGTGACCGCGGTGATGGTCAACGTGTGATCGCAGTGATGCTCAGTGTGTTATCATGGTGATGGTCCGTGTGTGATCACAGTGATGGTCAGTGTATGACCGCGGTTATGGTCGGTGTGTGATCATGGTGATGGTCAGTGTGTGATCATGGTTATGGTCAGTGTGTGATCACGTTTATGGTCAGTGTGTGATCACGGTGATGGTCAGTGTGTGACCGCTGTGATGGTCAGCGTGTGATCATGGTGATGGTCAGTGTGTGATCATGGTGATGGTCAGTGTGTGATCATGGGGCTGGTCAGTGTGTCATCATGGTGATGGTCAGTGTGTGATCATGGTGATGATCAGTGTGTGATCATGGTGATGGTCAGTTTGTGATCACGGTGATGGTCAGTGTGTGATCGCGGTGATGGTCAGTGTGTGATTTTGGGGATGGTCAGTGTGTCATCATGGTGATGGGCAGTGTGTGATCATGGGGATGGTCAGTGTGTCATCGTGGTGATGGTCAGTGTGTAATCGTGGTGATGGTCAGTGTGTGATCACGGTGATGGTCAGTTTGTGATCACGGTGATGGTCAGTGTGTGATCGCGGTGATGGCCAGTGTGTGATCGCGGTGATGGTCAGTTTGTGATCACGGTGATGGTCAGTGTGTGATCATGGGGATGGTCAGTGTGTCATCATGGTGATGGTCAGTGTGTGATCACGGTGATGGTCAGTTTGTGATCACGGGGATGGTCAGTGTGTGATCGCGGTGATGGCCAGTGTGTTATTGTGGTGATGGTCAGTGTGTGATCATGGTGATGGTCTGTGTGTGATCACGGTGATGGTCACTGTGTGATCGCGGTGATGGTCAGAGTGTGTTCACGGTGATGGTCAGTATGTTATCGTGGTGATGGTCAGTGTTTGACCACGGTGATGGTCAGTGTTTGATGGCGGTGATGGTCAGTGTGTGATCGCGGTGATGGTCAGTGTGTGATCGCGGTTATGGTCGGTGTGTGATCACGGTGATGGTCAGTGTGTGACCACGGTGATGGTCAGTGTGTCATCATGGTGATGGTCAGTCTGTGATCACGGTGATGATCAGTGTGTGATCATGGGGATGGTCAGTGTGTCATCATGGTGATGGTCAGTCTGTGATCACGGTGATGATCAGTGTGTGATCATGGGGATGGTCAGTGTGTGATCGTGGTGATGGTCAGTGTGT
>NW_025207251.1:6828-8939 GCF_004010195.1 Chiloscyllium plagiosum | reverse complement strand
GGTGATGGTCAGTGTGTGATCACGGTGATGGTCAGTTTGAGATCATGGTCAGTGTGTCATCGTGGTGATGGTCAGTGTGTCATCATGGTGATGGTCAGTCTGTCATCGTGGTGATGGTCAGTGTGTGATCGTGGTGATGGTCAGTGTGTGATCGTGGTGATGGTCAGTGTGTGATCGTGGTGATGGTCAGTGTGTGATCGTGGTGATGGTCAGTGTGTGATCGTGGTGATGGTCAGTGTGTGATCGTGGTGATGGTCAGTGTGTGATCGTGGTGATGGTCAGTGTGTGATCGTGGTGATGGTCAGTGTGTGATCGTGGTGATGGTCAGTGTGTGATCGTGGTGATGGTCAGTGTGTGATCGTGGTGATGGTCAGTGTGTGATCGTGGTGATGGTCAGTGTGTGATCGTGGTGATGGTCAGTGTGTGATCGTGGTGATGGTCAGTGTGTGATCGTGGTGATGGTCAGTGTGTGATCGTGGTGATGGTCAGTGTGTGATCGTGGTGATGGTCAGTGTGTGATCGTGGTGATGGTCAGTGTGTGATCGTGGTGATGGTCAGTGTGTGATCGTGGTGATGGTCAGTGTGTGATCACGGTGATGGTCAGTGTGTGATCGCGGTTATGGTCGGCGTGTGATCACGGTGATGGTCAGTGTGTGATCGCGGTTATGGTCGGCGTGTGATCACGGTGATGGTCAGTTTGAGACCGCGGTGATGGTCAGCATGTGATCATGGTGATGGTCAGTGTGTGATCACGGTGATGGTCAGTTTGAGATCATGGTCAGTGTGTCATCGTGGTGATGGTCAGTGTGTGATCGTGGTGATGGTCAGTGTGTGATAACGGTGATGGTCAGTGTGTCATCGTGGTGATGGTCAGTGTGTCATCATGGTGATGGTCAGTCTGTCATCGTGGTGATGGTCAGTGTGTGATCACGGTGATGGTCGATTTGTGATCATGGTGCTGGTCAGTGTGTGATCGCGGTGATGGTCAGTGTGTGATCATGGGGATGGTCAGTGTGTCATCGTGGTGATGGTCAGTGTGTGATCACGGTGATGGTCAGTTTGTGATCATGGTGCTGGTCAGTGTGTGATCGCGGTGATGGTCAGTGTGTGATCATGGGGATGGTCAGTGTGTCATCGTGGAGATGGTCAGTGTGTGATCACGGTGAAGATCAGTGTTTGATCATGGGGATGGTCAGTGTGTCAACGTGGTGATGGTCAGTGTGTAATCGTGGTGATGGTCAGTGTGTGATCACGGTTATGGTCAGTTTGTGATCACGGTGATGGTCAGTGTATGATCGCGGTGATGGTCAGTTTGTGGTCGCGGTGATGGTCAGTGTGTTATCGCGGTGATGTTCAGTGTGTGATCACGGTGATGGTCTGTGCGTGATCACGGTGATGGTCACCGAGTGATAGCGGTGATGGTCAGTGTTTGATCACGGTGATGGTCAGTTTGAGATCATGGTGATGGTCAGCGTGTGATCACGGTGATGGTCAGTGTGTGACCGCGGTTATGGTCAGCGTGTGATCACGGTGATGGTCAACGTGTGATTGCAGTGATGCTCAGTGTGTGATCATGGCGATGGTCAGTTTGTGATGGCGGTGATGGTCAGTGTGTGATCACGGTTATGGTCGGCGTGTGATCACGGTGATGGTCAGTTTGAGACCGCGGTGATGGTCAGCGTGTGATCATGGTGATGGTCAGTGTGTGATCGCGGTTATGGTCGGCGTGTGATCACGGTGATGGTCAGTTTGAGACCGCGGTGATGGTCAGCATGTGATCATGGTGAACATCAGTGTGTGATCACGGTGATGGTCAGTTTGAGATCATGGTCAGTGTGTCATCGTGGTGATGGTCAGTGTGTGATCGTGGTGATGGTCAGTGTGTGATAACGGTGATGGTCAGTGTGTCATCGTGGTGATGGTCAGTGTGTCATCATGGTGATGGTCAGTGTGTCATCGTGGTGATGGTCAGTTGTGAATCACGGTGATGGTCAGTTTGTGATCATGGTGCTGGTCAGTGTGTGATCGCGGTGATGGTCAGTGTGTGATCATGGGGATGGTCAGTGTGTCATCGTGGTGATGGTCAGTGTGTCATCATGGTGATGGTCAGT
>NW_025207251.1:0-5736 GCF_004010195.1 Chiloscyllium plagiosum | reverse complement strand
TGTGATCACGGTGATGGTCAATGTGTGATCACGGTGATGGTCAGAGTGTGATCATGGTGATGGTCAGTTTGTGATGGCAGTGATGGTCAGTGTGTGAGCACGGTGATGGTCAGTGTGTGAGCACGGTGATGGTCGGTGTGTTATTGCGGTGATGGTCAGTGTGTGACCGCGGTGATGGTCAGTGTGTCATCGTGGTGATGGTCAGTGTGTGATCACGGTGATGGTCAGTTTGTGATCATGGTGCTGGTCAGTGTGTGATCGCGGTGATGGTCAGTGTGTGATCATGGGGATGGTCAGTGTGTCATCGTGGTGATGGTCAGTGTGTGATCACGGTGATGATCAGTGTGTGATCATGGGGATGGTCAGTGTGTCAACGTGGTGACGGTCAGTGTGTAATCGTGGTGATGGTCAGTGTGTGATCACGGTTATGGTCAGTTTAAAATCACGGTGATGGTCAGTGTATGATCGCGGTGATGGTCAGTTTGTGATCACGGTGATGGTCAATGTGTGATCACGGTGATGGTCAGAGTGTGATCATGGTGATGGTCAGTTTGTGATGGCAGTGATGGTCAGTGTGTGAGCACGGTGATGGTCAGTGTGTGAGCACGGTGATGGTCGGTGTGTTATTGCGGTGATGGTCAGTGTGTGACCGCGGTGATGGTCAGCGTGTGATCACGGTGATGGTCAACGTGTGATCGCAGTGATGCTCAGTGTGTGATCGTGGTGATGGTCAGTGTGTGATGGCGGTGATGGTCAGTGTGTGATCGCGGTGATGGTCAGTGTGTGATCACGGTGAAGGTCAGTGTGTGACCGCGGTGATGGTCAGCATGTGATCATGGTGATGGTCAGTGTGTGATCACGGTGAAGGTCAGTGTGTGATCACGGTTATGGTCGGTGTGTGATCATGGTGATGGTCAGTGTGTGATCACGGTGATGGTCAGTGTGTGACCGCGGTGATGGTCAGCGTGTGATCATGGTGGTGGTCAGTGTGTGATCACGGTGATGGTCATTGTGTGATCATGGGGATGGTCAGTGTGTCATCGTGGTGATGGTCAGTGTGTGATCACGGTTATGGTCTGTGTGTGATCACGGTGAAGGTCAGTGTGTGATCACGGTGAAGGTCAGTGTGTGATCGTGGTGATGGTCAGTGCGTGATCACAGTGATGGTCAGTGTGTCATCGTGGTGATGGTCAGTGTGTGATCACGGTGATGGTCAGTTTGTGATCACGGTGATGGTCAGTGTGTGATCGCGGTGATGCTCATTGTATGATCGCGGTGATGGTCAGTGTGTGATTATGGGGATGGTCAACGTGTGATCGCAGTGATGCTCAGTGTGTGATCGAGGTGATGGTCAGTTTGTGATGGCGGTGATGGTCAGTGTGTGATCGCGGTTATGGTCTGTGTGTGATCACGGTGAAGGTCAGTGTGTGATCACGGTGAAGGTCAGTGTGTGATCACAGTGATGGTCAGTGTGTGACCGCGGTGATGGTCAGTGTGTGATCATGGGGATGGTCAGTGTGTGATCGTGGTGATGATCAGTGTGTGATCGTGGTGATGGTCAGTGTGTGATCACGGTGATGGTCAATTTGTGATCACGGTGATGGTCAATGTGTGGTCACGGTGATGGTCAGTGTGTGATCATGGTGATGGTCAGTGTTTGATCATGGTGATGGTCAGTTTGTGATGGCGGTGATGGTCAGTGTGTGATCATGGTGATGGTCAGTGTGTGATCGTGGTATTGGTCAGTTTGGGATCACGGTGATGGTCAGTGTGTGATCGCGGTGATGGTCAGTGTGTGATCATGGGGATGGTCAGTGTGTGATCGCGGTGATGGTCAATGTGTGATCGCGGTGATGGTCAGTGTGTGATCTTGGTGATGGTCAGTGTGTTATCGTGGTTATGGTCAGTGTGTGATGGCGGTGATGGTCAGTGCCTGATCACGACGATGGTCAGTGTGTGATCACGGTGATCGTCGGTGTGTTATCGCGGTAATGGTCAGTGTGTGATCGTGGTATTGGTCAGTTTGTGATCACGGTGATGGTCAGTGTGTGATCGCGGTGGTGGTCAATGTGTGGTCGCTGTGAAGGTCAGTGTGTGATCACGGTGATGGTCAGTGTGTGACCGCGGTGATGGTCAGCGTGTGATCATGGTGGTGGTCAGTGTGTGATCACGGTGATGGTCAGTGTGTGATCATGGGGATGGTCAGTGTGTCATCGTGCTGATGGTCAGTGTGTGATTGTGGTGATGGTCAGTGCGTGATCACAGTGATGGTCAGTGTGTCATCATGGTGATGGTCAGTGTGTGATCACGGTGATGGTCAGTTTGTGATCACGTTGATGGTCAGTGTGTGATCGCGGTGATGTTCATTGTATGATCGCGGTGATGGTCAGTGTGTGATTATGGGGATGGTCAGTGTGTTCTCGTGTTGATGATCAGTGTGTGATCATGGTGATGGTCAGTGTGTGATCACGGTGATGGTCAGTTTGTGATCATGGTGATGGTCAGTGTGTGATCGCAGTAATGGTCAGTGTATGAACGCGATGATGGTCAATTTGTGATCACGGTGATGGTCAATGTGTGGTCACGGTGATGGTCAGTGTGTGATCATGGTGATGGTCAGTGTTTGATCATGGTAATGGTCAGTTTGTGATGGCAGTGATGGTCAGTGCGTGAGCACGGTGATGGTCAGTGTGTAAACACGGTGATGGTTGGTGTGTTATCGCGGTAATGGCCAGTGTGTGATCGCGGTAATGGTCAATGTGTGATCGCGGTGATGGTCAGTGTGTGATCACGGTGATGGTCTGTGTGTGATCGCGGTGATGGTCAGTGTGTGATCATGGTGATGGTCAGTTTGTGGTCGTGGTGATGGTCAATGTGTGGTCGCTGTGATGGTCAGTGTGTGATCATGGTGACAGTCAGTCTGTGATCACGGTGATGGTCGGTGTGTTATCGCGGTAATGGTCAGTGTGTGATCGTGGTGATGGTCAGTTTGTGATCACGGTGATGGTCGGTGAGTTATCGCGGTAATGGTCAGTGTGTGATCGTGGTGATGGTCAGTGTGTGATCGCGGTGATGGTCAGTGTGTGATGGCGGTGATGGTCAGTGTGTGACACGGTGATGGTCAGTGTGTGATGGCGGAGATGGTCAGTGTGTGATCACGGTGATGGTCAGTGTGTTATCGCGGTAATGGCCAGTGTGTGATCACGGTGATGGTCAGTTTGTGATCACTGTGATGGTCAGTGTGTGATCACGTTGATGGTCAGTTTGTGATCACGGTGATGGTCAGTGTGTGATCATGCTAATGGTCATTGTGTGATTACGGTGATGGTCAGTGTGTGATTGCAGTGATGGTCAGTGTGTGATCGCGGTGATGGTCAGTGTGTGATTCCCGGGATGGTCTCTGTGTGATCGCGGTGATGGTCAGTGTGTGATCGCGGTGATGGTCAGTGTGTGATCACGGTGATGGTCAGTTTGTGATCGCGGTGATGGTCAGTGTGTGATAATGGTGATGGTCAGTGTGTGATCGCGGTGATGGTCAGTGTGTGATCCCCGGGATGGTCACTGTGTGATCGCGGTGATGGACAGTGTGTGATCGCGGTGATGGTCAGTGTGTGATCATGGTGATGGTCTGTGTGTGATCACGGTGATGGTCAGTGTGTGACCGCGGTGATGGTCAGTGTGTGACCGCGGTGATCGTCAGTGTGTGATCGCGGTTATGGTCGGTGTGATCACGGTGATGGTCAGTGTGTGACCACGGTAATGGTCAGCGTGTGATCATGGTGATGGTCAGCGTGACATCATGCTGATAGTCAGCGTGTGATCACGGTGATGGTCAGTGTGTGATCACGGGGATGGTCAGTGTGTGATCGTGGTGATGGTCTGTGTGTGATCGTGGTGATGGTCAGTGTGTGATCACTGTGATGGTCAGTTTGTGATCACGGTGATGGTCAGTGTGTGATCGCAGTGATGGTCAGTGTGTGATGGCGGTGATGGTCAGTTTGTAATCACGGTGATGGTCAGTGTGAGATCACGTTGATGATCAGTGTGTGATCTCGGTGATGGTCAATGTGTGATCGCGGTGATGGTCAGTGTGTGATCTCGGTGATGGTCAGTGTGTTATCGTGGTTATGGTCAGTGTGTGATGGCGGTGATGGTCAGTGCCTGATCACGACGATGGTCAGTGTGTGATCACGGTGATGGTCGGTGTGTTATCGCGGTAATGGTCAGTGTGTGATCGTGGTATTGGTCAGTTTGTGATCACGGTGATGGTCAGTGTGTGATTACATTGATGGTCAGTGTGTGATCGCGGTGATGGTCAGTGTGTGATCGCGGTGATGGTCAGTGTATGATCATATTGATGGTCAGTGTGTGATCGCAGTGATGGTCAGTGTGTGATCGCGGTGATGGTCAGTGTGTGATCATGGTGATGGTCTGTGTGTGACTGCTGTGATGGTCAGTGTGTGAGCACGGTGATGGTCAGTGTGTGAACATGGTGATGGTTGGTGTGTTATCGCGGTAATGGTCAGTGTGTGATCGCGGTGATGGCCAGTGTGTGATCACGGTAATGGTCAATGTGTGATCGCGGTGATGGTCAGTGTGTGATCGCGGTGATGGTCAGTGTGTGATCACGGTGATGGTCAGTTTGTGGTCATGGTGATGGTCAGTGTGTGATCACGGTGATGGTCAGTGTGTGACCTCAGTGATGGTCAGTGTGCGATCGCAGTGCTGGTCAGTGTGTGATCGTGGTGATGGTCAGTGTGTGATCGCAGTGATGGTCAGTGTGTGATCACGGTGATGGTCAGTGTGTGACCGCGGTGATGGTCAGCGTGTGATCACGGTGATGGTCAACGTGTAATCGCAGTGATGCTCAGTGTGTGATCGTGGTGATGGTCAGTGTGTGATCGTGGTGATGGTCAGTGTGTGATCACGGTGATGGTCAGTGTGTGATCATGGTGATGGTCCATGTGTGATCACGGTCATGGTCAGTGTGTGATCATGGTGATGGTCAGTGTGTGATCGCGGTGATGGACAGTGAGTGATCCCCGGGATGGTCACTGTGTGATCGCGGTGATGGTCAATGTGTGATCGCGGTGATGGTCCGTGTGTGATCATGGTGATGGTCAGTGTGTGACCGCAGTGATGGTCGGTGTGTGATCACGGTGATGGTCAGTGATTGACCGCGGTGATGGTCAGCGTGTGATCATGGTGATGGTCAGTGTGTGATCACGGTGATGGTCAGTTTGAGATCATGGTGATGGTCAGTGTGTGATCGCGGTGATGGTCAGTGTGTGATCACGGTGATGGTCACCGTGTGATCGCGGTGATGGTCAGTGTTTGATCACGGTGATGGTCAGTTTGAGATCATGGTGATGGTCCATGTGTGATCGTGGTGATGGTCAGTGTGTGATAATGGTGATGGTCCGTGTGTGATCACGGTGATGGTCAGTGTGTGACCGCGGTGATGGTCAGCGTGTGATCACGGTGATGGTCAGCGTGTGATCACGGTGATGGTCAACGTGTGATCGCAGTGATGCTCAGTGTGTGATTGTGGTGATGGTCAGTTTGTGATGGCGGTGATGGTCAGTGTGTGATCACGGTGATGGTCAGTTTGAGATCATGGTGATGGTCCGTGTGTGATCACAGTGATGGTCAGTGTGTGATCGCGGTTATGGTCGGTGTGTGATCACGGCGATGGTCAGTGAGTGACCGCGGTGATGGTCAGTGTGTGATCATGGT
>NW_025207250.1:9403-12762 GCF_004010195.1 Chiloscyllium plagiosum | reverse complement strand
TGATCAGAGCTGTACACAGTACTTCAGCTTTTGACTAACCAAAGTTCTGCACGACCCCAACATTTTCTCCTTGCTCTTATACTCCATGTCACAACAAGTGTCCGATCTTCCTTCTTAATGATTCTATTACATGCTCTACTTCATGGATCTGTGAATAATTACAAGATTCCTTTGTTCCTTCGAGCTCTCCAGTCTCCTGACATTCATTAAATACTCCCTCATCTTGTTTCTTCTTCCAAAGTGCATCACCTCGCACTTGTCTGGATTAAATACCATCTGCCATTGGTCTACCCATCTGACCAACCCACCTCTACCTTCCTGTAATGTTCAAACATCTCCTTCACTATTAACTACTCCATCAATTTTGGTGTCATCTGCAAATTTGGTTAACATTCCTCTCACACTTGCATCTGTATCATCGATGCACATGACAAACAATTAGGGTCCCAGTACTCATCCTTGTGGGATACCACTGGACACCAGTTTCCAAGCTACCATGACCCTTTCGATCCTATTACTACCCCGATTTCTGATCTATCTCACCAAATTGCCCACAATTCCATGTGCTTTAACCCTCTCAATCAGTCTCCCACCTGGAACCTTGTCAAACGGTTTGCTAAAATCCAAATAAACTCCATCAACTGAACTTCCCATATCCATACAGTTGATCACATTTTCAAACAATTCTCACAAATTTTCAGATATGACTTTCTTCTGACATACACCTGTTGACTATCTTTAATTAACCCATGCCTGGACAAGTGGATATTAATTCGCTCCTACAAAATTTTCTCCAACAGTTTCCTGACCACTGACATGAAACTCATTGCTCTGTAATTTCCTCGTTCATCTCTATCAATCTGCTTAAAAAGTGAAGCCACATTAGCCACCCCCTAGTCCTCTGGCACTTCCAATATGGCTAGAGAGGAATTAAAAATTTGTGTCAGATTTCCCACAATTTCCTGCCTCACCTCCCACAGCAACCTGGGATGCAATTTATCCGGGCCATGAAGCTGTCAGTCTTTCAGCCCAACAGACCCACCGACATCTCCCCATTTCCCATGTCAAACTGTAAACGTCTCTCACAATCCCTTTTCCTGAATTCTATACCTATATTCTCCTTTTCCCGATTGAAGACCGAACAGTCATTTAACACCCTTCTAATATCTTACGTCTTCAGAGTTGTCCCCTTGGTCCCTTATGGGCCCTACACTTTCGCCCATTAACCTCTTCCCTTAAATTTATTTCTAAAATATCTTTGGGATTCTCCCTAATCCTGTTCCCAAATCCTTTCTCATTCCCACTTTTTGCTCTTCTAATTGCTTTCTTAACCTCCCTTCTGCATTTCCAATATTCCTCTAAGGCTGCAACTGAATTATTCTCTTTGGACTTGCAAAAAACTCTACTCCTCTGTTTATCCAGAGTTGAATTTTCCGAGACATCCAGTATTCCCTGAATCTATTGCTCCTATATTTCCCTCGAAAGGTGCCGTGTTGTCCTTGTACTCTTCCCAGCTCCTTTCTGAATGGCCCTCTTCCCCCATTGCTCTCCTGTAGACGTACGCAAATGGAGCTGTTCCCAATCTACTGTGGCTAGATACTGCTTTATTCTAATACAATTAGGCTTCCCCAATCCAAAGCCGACCTCTACAGGCCATTTCCTCCTTCTCTAGCACATTTTTTACCCAGATTGTATCGTAGTCACTATCACTAAAATGTCCCCCCACTGCTACATCGATCACTTATCCAGCTTCTTTCCCCAGAACCAGTTCCAGCATTGGCCCTTCGACACATTGATACAGAAACCCACCTAGATACATTTCAGTAAGTTCACCCTCTTTAAATTCTTTACCCTATAGCTAGCCCAACTTGTACTGGGGAGGTCTAAATCATCTTGTATTATTCGCTGATTATAACCCTTACTCCCTTCTGTGAACTGTCTACATATTTGCTGTTCTATTTCCCACAGATTCTTTGGGGTCCTATAATACACTTTCAGTAAAGTAGCTCTCTCCGTAACATTCCTACAGTCTACCCACAAAGCCTCGTTTAAGGATCCTGCCGAGATATCATATCTCCCTAATGCAGGAAGTGATTCCTTAATTAATAGCGTGAGACTATTGACAGCCTCTTCTGTTTCACCGAAAGATCCTGTAACCCTGGAAGGTTGAGTTGCCTGTCCATCCCTTCTCTCAATCTTGTTTCTGTGATGGTAACAATATCATGCTTGCATGTGTCAATCCATGCTATTAACCCATCAGTCTAACCTGTTACATCCCGAGCATTAAAGACCATTCAGCCTTGCCTTTGTCTTTTGACACTCAATATGGCTGAACTCAATGTGATTTGCTTCCGTTCCTGTAGCATGATGTGCCGCTGTTGCATCAATATTCTGTGGACCCCTCCCTCTGTCAGACTAATTTAAACTCCTCCCAACAGCACCAGCAAGCCTCCCTGCCAGGATGTTGGTCCCAATGTGGTTCAGGTGCAGACTGTACTGTTTGTCCATGTCCCACCTCCCCAGAAACAATCCCAGTTATCCAGGAATCTAAAACCCTCCCTCTTGCACCAACCCTTGAGCCACACATCCATCTATCCTATTTTCCAGTTTCAATACTTGCGAGCACATGGTACTGGAAATAATCCAGAGATGACAACCGTTGAGGTCCTGCTTTTTAATCGACCACCTCGATCCCTTAATTCTTGATTCAAGGCCTCATTCCTCACTCTGGCCATACCACTGTACATGTTGCTACCAACGACCTTTAACTCATCACCCTTCCCTTTCAGGATGCCCCGCAGCCATTCAGTGACATCCCTGACCCTGGCACCAGGGAGGCAATGCAGCATCCTGGAGTAACTTATTCGGCTGCAGAAACACCCGGCTGCTTTCCTGACTAAAGAATCCCCGATCATTGTTGCTCTTCTTTCCTTCTTCCTCCCCATCTTGTGTAGACAAGCTGCTCGTGGTGCCAGACGGCTTGGATCTGACTGCATTCGTCTGAGGAGTCAGCATTCTCATCAGCTTCCAACATTGAATCATCGTGATGAATGGGACACCAGGGGACTTCTGCACTCACAGAGGGTCGTGGATGAAATTCTGGGTGGATTGTCTGGTGTCTGCTGCTACCTGGATGATATTCCGTTCACTGGATCCGCCAAACAGGAACATTTGAAGAACCTGGAAGAAACTTTCAGGAGGTTCTGGGACCACAGCCGACAAGTAAAAAGGGAGAAGCGGGAGTCTGGTAAAGACTCCATAGAGTGCCTGTGCCATATAATCCTTGGAAATACACATGGGACCCAAGAAGTTGGAACCTATCAGGAAGGCCCCACGACAAGAATGTGTCCCAACTGAGA
>NW_025207250.1:1689-9222 GCF_004010195.1 Chiloscyllium plagiosum | reverse complement strand
CTTATGGGGCTGGTACTGTGCTGTCACACACCTCACCGAATTGAATGTAAAGGCCCATCGCATTCACATCAAGGTCACTAACAAAGTTGGAGGGAAAGTATACTCAAGTGGAAAAAGAAGGATTGGACATGGAGTTTAGCATTGTGAAGTTCTCCGATTTCCTTTCCATCAGGCACTTTGTGCGACGCACAGAACACGGGACGCTAACCTCCAGTTTTGACCTGTATATGGGTTACCATCAAAGGGGGCAGTACGCCTGTATAGCTGGGCACGGGTTCTGTCAGACACTGACAGGCAGAGAGGGGCAGCAATTCAGATGCCGTGTCAAGCTGAGCATTGTTGAGAAATAAGGACGTTCCAGACTGGAACCTCAGAATCACGTACCTTTCCCGGGAAGAGGGAGTCAGCAAGTTAGGTACAGAGTGAAACTTGGAATGATCTACCCCCACCCCCCGCCCCCTGCCTTGGGCGTCGTGATGAACTTAATCCTGAAAGGAAGAACTTGTCATAGAAACCGCCAAGAGTTACATCCTTACCTATCCATGAGCTGGGAATTGCCCTTATCAGTTTGGTGTTTCATGGGAGAGTTGGTACTCTTTCCCCCAACAACGAGGAACGATGAGGAACAAGTAAACCATGGGCATCGCAGCATATTGCGAATGAAATAAGTAGCCAACAGGATTTTTTTACATTACACACAGGGTGACTGGTCTCTGTGAGGGTGGGCCACTGTGAGGATGGGCCACTGTGAGGATGGGTCAGTGTGAGGATTGGGTCACTGTGAGGATGGGTCAGTGTGTGGACGATTCACTGTGAGTATGGGTTACTGTGAGAATTGGGTCACTGTGAGGACAAGGAGATTGTCAAGGATATCAATGGTCATGGCAAGAAAGTGGGAGAATGGAGTTGAGAAACTTATCAGCCATGATTGGATTGCGGACAGACTCGATGGGCTGAATGGTCTAATTGCTGCTCTGGGTCTCATGGTCTTTATTAAATGTATCATGCTTATTTAATTATTAAATTAAGAATTAACTATCGGAAATAACTATTAAGAAATCCAAAATTAAATATATAGTCTTTAGTTAATTGCTAAATTGAGGAATGAGTACAATCAGATAAAAAGAAAGACCACTCAAAACTCCGACATTCCCCAGCTCCCAAGGCAATTGAAGGCCTCTAACAGTGTCCTTCAGTTATTGTAAAAGCTTTCTGAATTCCAGAAGGTAACTTGAGAAAGGTGCAGCAGGAATGTGCAGACTAGGAGCTAAAGTTGGTTATTTGGCCCTCGGACCTTCTGTCACATTCGATAAGGTCAAAGCTGATCTAGTTGCATTATGAATTCCATATTCCGATCTAACCCCAACATCACCAATGGTTATAACCCCTGGTTCCCCTGCCGAACAAGAATCTATCCATCTCTGCCTTCAACATATCCAATGACCCTGTCTCCATCACCTGATGAGGCAGTGATCCAAAGTCACACAACTGCCTGAGGGAAAAATATTCTCCTATTCCTGTCAGTAAAGAGCGCCTGTTCTTGTTGAAACAGTATGCTATCAATTTATTTCATTTCTTATGAATACTACACGCACTCAGATACAGCACCTTTACTTTTGTCTTTTTTTAAAATGTAAGAACATCTAGTTCGAATTTCCTCAGTCTATCTCTCTTTCCCTTCCTCAAACCTTTGTTTCCCATGTTATTATCTTTCTCTCTCACTTTGGCTCTTTGACTTACCACATTTTTCCACAACTGATCCTTTCTGTGTGAGATAAACCCTTGTGTGCTTCTCCAGTTTTGCAGTTTGTAAGGTGGTTCTGGTGTAAGCTGTCCCCCGTTTAGTGTAAAGCACCCCAGCTCCACCCACTTCTCCCTCACCTGGAGCCAGTGGCCACAGAACTGGGATCGAGCTCTTCCACCCCAGTCAGAGGAATGAAAGGTTATCAGGAGAAGGCAACAATGTGGATTTAAGATCGTGAATGAGTCAATCATGTTCTTGTTAAATGGTGAAGTGGATTTGCAAAATGAATGGTCTATGTTCCAAACTGTTCCTATGTTCCTAATGCAAGAAATATAACAGCCAACAGTGAAGTTTACAAACCACAGCTTTGGAGCAGAGACAATGGTTTGACTTGGACTCGAATCCTTCTCAGCTTCACCAGAGGGTTTGACAGTCACAGACTGGTTAAGAACACAGAGTCAGAAAACCACCCTCCACCACATTCCTGATGAAGAGTTTATGCCCGAAATGTCAACTTTCCTGCTTCTCAGGGACTGCCTGACCAGCTGTGCATTCCACCAACACACTCTTAAATTAGAATCGTACAGTCCTACAACACAGAGACAGGCCCTTCAGCCCAAACTGGTCCATGCCAACCAAAATGTTTGGGCCTCCTGACAGGCTGGGGTGTCCGTGTTTGGGCCTCCAGACAGGCCGGGGTGTCCGTGTTCGGTCCTCCAGACAGGCCGGGGTGTCCATGTTTGGGCCTCCAGACAGGCCGGGGTGTCCGTGTTCGGTCCTCCAGACAGGCCGGGGTGTCCGTGTTCGGTCCTCCAGACAGGCCGGGGTGTCCGTGTTCGGGCCTCCAGACAGGCCGGGGTGTCCGTGTTCGGGCCTCCTGACAGGCCGGGGTGTCCGTGTTCGGTCCTCCAGACAAGCCGGGGTGTCCGTGTTCGGGCCTCCTGACAGGCCGGGGTGTCCGTGTTCGGGCCTTCTGACAAGCCGGGGTGTCCGTGTTCAGCCCTACTGACAGGCCGGGGTGTCTGTGTTCGGGCCTCCTGACAGAATGATGTTCTCCAAGACTTCGGTCGAATTCCCAACCCTTCAAACAGCAGCTCTGGAAATTTCTGGCCCTGAGAATTAGTAGATCACATACTCATTCAATGTCTCATCCAAAACCCAAATCATCAACAATGCAGCTCTCCCACGGTGGATTGTGTCAGCAACCCCACAGCTTGGTCACTCCAATCCTCAGTAAACCAAGTTGGCAGACACCTGTTTCCATGACGATGACAACCTTCTTAGTAGCTGATCTCTGTGGTGGCTGCTGTATTCATCAAACAAATAAGTTCGGGGATGATAGTGTAGTGATTCTGTCACTGGGCTCGACGTGAAGGGGTTAATGTTCTGGGGACAGATGCTAAAACCCCACCATATGTTGACTAGTTCTTTAAATATTTCCAGAATTATTCCGAATTCACCCTTCCTAAATCTGTGAAACGAGACAAGAGAATATAATGAATTTCCAATTCACTCTTCACGGTCAGGACAAGTGAGCATTCTGCGGGAGGAATTCTCCCACTGTCTAATACATTAGCGCTGTGTACAAACTGTGTCAGTGCACTGAGTGCAACACGGTACTCCAACATCCCACTAGAAAGGAATTTGCCTTTTCGTACTGATCAATTCGAATCAGCTCAAATCCATTCCCTCTCCGGGCTGAGCTACCAATAAACAAATGTACTTGGGGTTGGTCCCAATCGCATTATTTAGTCTTTATCAGAATCAGCTTCAGTCGGGCATTAAACAGAGTTAATTTTAAAATTGTCTGCAAACAGCCGGGTGAGACAACACAGGAATGTACTTGTGAAATGTCCCTGGAAACCTCCGAGAGCAGGAGTGCACTGACTCACACCACCAAACCATCATCTCCCAGACCAGCCATAACCTCATCACCTCAGGAGATCTCCCATCCATGGCCTCCAAACTCATAGTCCCACAACCCCGCACCGCCCGTTTCTACCTCCTGCCCAAAATCAACAAACCCGACTGCCCCGGCCGACCCATTGTCTCAGCCTGCTCCTGCCCCACCGAACTCATCTCTGCATACCTCGACATGGTCCTGTCCCCCTTTGTCCAAGAAGTCCCCACCTATGTTTGGGACACAACCCACGCCCTCCACCATGATTTTCGCTTCCCCGGTCCCCAACGCCTTATCTTCACCATGGACATCCAGTCTCTATAAACATCCATCGCCCATCACCAAAGCCTCCATGCCTTCTTCCTCTCCCGCCGAACCAACCAGTACCCTTCCACTGACACCCTCCTTCGATTGACTGAACTGGTCCTCAGTCTTATCAACTTCTCCTTCCAATCCTCCCACTTCCTCCAAACCAAAGGAGTAGCCATGGGCACCCGCATGGTCCCCAGCTATGCCTGCCTCTTCGTCGGAGATGTGGAACAGTCCATCTTCCGCAGCTACACTGGCACCACACCCCACCTTTTCGTCCGCTACATTGATGATTGTATTGGTGCTACCTCGTGCTTCCACGAGGAGGTTGAACAGTTCATCCACCCCGACCTCAAATTTACCTGGACCGTCTCAGACTCCTCCCTCCCCTTCCTAGACATTTCCATTTCTATCTCGGGCGACCGACTCAACACAGACATTTACTACAAACCGACCGACACCCACAGCTACCTAGATTACACTTCCTCCCACCCTGCCCCTGTAAAAACGCCGTCCCATATTACCAATTCCTCCACCTCCGCCACATCTGCTCCCAGGAGGACAAATTCCACTTCCGAACAACTCAAATGGCCTCCTTCTTCAAAGACCGCAATTTCCCTCCGACATGGTCGACGACGCTCTCCACTGCATCTCCTCCACTTCCTGCTCCTCCACCCTCGAACCCCGCCCCTCCAATCGCCACCAAGACAGAATCCCACTAGTCCTCACCTTCCACCCCACCAACATCTGGATACATCGTATCATCCTCCGTCATTTCCGCCACCTCCAGACAGACCCCACCGCCAGGGATATATCTACCCCTACCAGCATTCAGGAGAGACCACTCCCTCTGTGACTCCCTTGTCAGGTCAGGTGAATTGGCCATGCTAAATTGCCTGTAGTGTGTTAGGTTAAGGGTAAATGTAGAGGTATGGATGGGTCGCGCTTCGGCGGGTCGGTGTGGACTTGTTGGGCCGAAGGGCCTGTTTCCACACTGTAAATAATCTAATCTAATCTAATCTAACCCCCCACCAACCCAACCTCCATTCCTAGCACCTTCCCCTGCAACTGCAGGAATTGTAAAACCTGCGCCCACACCTTCCCCCTCACCTTCCTCCAAGGCCCCAGTGGATCCTTCCATATCCATCGTAAATTCACCTGCACTTCCACGCAAATCATTTACTGTATCCGCTGCACCTGATGTGGTCTCATCTACATTGGGGAGACAGGCCGCCTACTTGCGGAACATTTCAGGGAACACCTCTGGGACACCCGCACCAACCAACCCAACTGTCCCGTGGCTGAACGCTTTAACTCCCCCGCCCACTCCACCAATGACATGCAGGTCCTTGGCCTCCTCCATCGCTAGACCCTGGCCACACGACGCCTGGTGGAAGAGTACATCATCTTCCACCTAGGAACCCTCTAACCACACGGGATGAATGTATTTTCTCCAGCTTCCTCATTTCTCCTTCCCCCACTTTATCTCAGTCACAATCCTCGGATTCAGCACTGCCCTCTTGACCTGCAAACTTCTTCCCGACCTCTCCGCCCATCCCCTCTCCGGTCTATCACCCTCAACCTCACCTCCTTCCACCTAGCATATTCACAGCTCCAGTCCCCCAAATTCCCTCCCCCCTACCTTTTATCTCAGCCCGCTTGGCACACCAGCCTCATTCCTGAAGAAGGGCTTATGCCCGAAACGTCAATTCTCCTGCTCCTCGGATGCTGCCCGGCCTGCTCTGTTTTTCCAGCACCACATTTTTCAACTCTGGTACTCCAGCATCTGCAGCCCTCACTTTCTCCTAGGACACCAATAACCAACAGCATTTCCTTCTTCATCTTCTCCAAAGAATTTCACAGGATCAGGCTGAGATAATGAGTCGGGAGAAGTTGCTGAAGCAGGATACGAAGCTTTTGCTTTCCTTATAATAGTGCAAAGGGCCAGAATCTCCTCTTCATCCATTTCCCTTCTGTGTGACAGTGAATCCAGTGGACAGATTGACTCAATTGACACTCCTTCAGCTTTAAGTCATAGCGTTCTGTAGTTTGGCCTCTCTCCAAGTCTTAGTATGCTCTGTCTACTGAGCTGATCTGCCAAGGATACAAATAGAACGTATAATTCATGAGTATGCATGATCATAGAATCCCATCAGAGTGGAAACAGACCATTCAGGCCAACCAGTCTGCATGAACATTCTGAAGAGAATCGCACCTGACCCATCCCCCTATCCTATATTTCCCATGGCTAGTCCACCGACCTGCACATCCCTGCGCATTATGGGTAATTTACATTGATCAATCCACCTAATCTGCACATCCCTGAACACGATGGGTAATTTACCATGGCCAATCCAGCTAACCTACACATCCCTGAGCATTTTGGGTTATTTAGTATGGCCAATCCACCTAACCTGCACCACCCTGAACACTATGGGTAATTTATCATGGCCAATCCAACTCGTCTGCATCTCCCAAAACACTATGGGTAATTTACCATGGCCAATCCATTCAACCTGCACATCGTTGGACTGTGGGAGGAAACTCAAGCAGACACAAGGAGAATGTGCAAACTCCACACAGACTGTCACCTGAGGATGAATCAAACTCGGGTCCCTGCTGCTGTGGGGCAGAATTGCTAATCACTGAGCATTGGACCATGGACATGTCAATCAGTGGCTGGGGATAATAACAATGTGAGTTCAAACACTTCAGTTAATGAAGCAAATTTGTAATAAAGGTGGCCCAAGTGAGAGAACATTGTGATCTGAGACATGGTGCAGGATGGAACGCTACTGATCCTGGGGGCGCTTAAACACAGATGGGTCAGGGACCATTCAAAAGGGTTGAGTTGTGACTCAGTTGGGCAGGGCCCAGTATCCTGGAGTTCACAGGGGATTTTACCTGCATGGTTGGAGAGGTTAAATGTATATTAGCAGAGGGATTGTTATATGCAGTAAGGATATCTTACTCCTAACTGTTTGTGACAGTTATCAAGAGGATGAGCACAGTTAGTCAAGAGACAAAGGCCCACCTTTATAGAGCAGATATGCTCTATTTGTCCAGCCTATGTCATTATGATCTGCATGGACAATAACAACTGGATCCTTCTTTCTAACTCCAGCTTCCTTTCCAGCCCTGAGCAGTTGCCCAGAAACCCAGGCACCCAGCAGCTAACACAGCCATTTGGACTCATGCAGTTACCCAGAAACCCTGGCACCCAGCAGCTAACACAGCTGTTTGGACACATGCAGTTTGCTGCAAAAAGCAATGTCAATCCCGCTCACTATACCTTCGCTTACAGCCACTTCACTCTTTATTACTCCTCCTCATCAGTGACTACCTGTAACAGGGTGCCATGTTCAGTGCCCTCTTCCTCTGTCTCCCCACATCCAGACAAGCAGCAATCTGATGGAAGGTTGCAAACTCCTGCAGTGCTGTCCCCTGCTCTCCCCACCTGTCTAATTCACAGTCACACTCTCTTTCCTTGAACACTGACCAAATCAGAAGATCCAATCCCATGAGCTGTGACTGACACCAGGGACCACCACCTTTCCCCCCTCCAACTCCACGATGTGTC
>NW_025207250.1:0-1049 GCF_004010195.1 Chiloscyllium plagiosum | reverse complement strand
TGTAATGGTATTGTTTTGCAGTTTGTTTCCATAGTGATTAGTCACTGAAACAGATTCATGTGAGTCTGCAGATATTCTTCAACATCTAAACGTACGTTTTAAGGAAAAAAGAGAGAAAAAAGCTTTAATACAAACAACAAGGCCAAATTTTAAACTGATCCTCATCATATTCCTTTCACTGTGAGTCAGTTCCAGTGCAATTTCACTTTTATCTCAATTCTTTAAGTTTTTAAATTAACAGATTGCTCCTAATTTCTTGGCCTCAGAGTGTAGAGACATTTTCACGATGCTTTTCCATGTTCACTAGCACAAACATTTCACAATATGTTTCACAATGTTCTTCACGAAAAAATCGCATGAACTGACTGACCATGTAATGCTGGTTCAGAGTATAATCCTTCGTGCACCGTGACACCTTGTGTGGGGGATGGGAATCGGGTAACAGCGAACGGGAACTCACTCTATAAAAGAAACTGTGGTCAATTCATGTATCGCATTCCAGAGAAATGGAAGACTCTCTTCTGTGACGGAACAAATTGGATATTGATGTTAAAACAGATGATGAAATAGACTTCTCCCATGGTTTGGCAATATCCAAGCATGTCAGCCAAAAATCTGTGAACAAGCAGCAGCCGTGACTGTTACCAAGGCAGGTATCCGTGAGAATGGAATTGATAGTGTTTCCCCAACAGTTCCATCCCTGCGGAAGGAGACAGAGTTAGTGGATAATGTCACCCATGAGCTGGAAGGGGTAGATGAAGGAGTAGGTCCCTTAGGTACAGTTAGGGAGGAGATCGAGTCCTGTTCCACCACTGAAGTGAAAAAAGACCTCTGTGAAAATTGGATTGTACTGACGGAGCCTTTCCATAACTGTTATGGGGACTGCATTCCTTACATTCGACGGAATTTAATACTGAAAGAAAGAGTACTCTTACATTTATCAGCAGTTTTGCTTGTCGGAGTAGTTCAAGGAGCTCTGCCATCTGTACCATAAGGTCTTTCCAGGACTTACTACGAAAGATCATTACATGCATCTGAACCAGAAGGGC
>NW_025207249.1:10189-12760 GCF_004010195.1 Chiloscyllium plagiosum | reverse complement strand
CACAGCCCCCTAGCAACCAGACAGACCATACTACCCAGCTCCCTAGCAACCAGACTGACCGTAATACCAGCCCCCAGCAACCAGACAGACTATAATACCCGGGCCCTTAGCAACCAGACAGACCATAATACCTGGAACCCTAGCAACCAGACAGACCACAATACTCAGCCCTCCAGCAACCAGACAGAGCATAATACCCGGGCCCCTAGCAACCAGACAGACCATAATACCCGGGCCCCTAGCAACCAGACAGACCGTAATAGCCGGCTCCCTAGCAACCAAACGGACCATTATACACGGGCCCCTAGCAACCAGACAGACCGTAATATCCAGGCCCATAGCAACCAAACAGTCCGTAATACCTGGGCCTTTAGAAACTAGAGATGGAAATGTGTTGCTGGAAAAGCGCAGCAGGTCAGGCAGCATCTAGGGAACAGGAGAATCGACGTTTCGGGCATTAGCCCTTCTTCAGGAATTCCTGATGAAGGGCTAATGCCCGAAACGTCGATTCTCCTGTTCCCTAGATGCTGCCTGACCTGCTGCGCTTTTCCAGCAACACATTTCCATCTCTGATCTCCAGCATCTGCAGACCTCACTTTCTCCTTTAGAAACTAGACAGACCACAATACCTGGGCCCCTAGCAACCAGACAGACCATAATACCTGGGCCCTTCGCAACTCGACAGACTGTAATACCCATGCCCCTAGCAATCAGACAGTCCGTAATACCCAACCTCTAGCAACCAGACAGACCGTAGTACCCGGGCCCCTAGCAATCAGACAGACCATGATACCCAGACCCCTAGCAACCAGACAGACCGTAGTACCCGAGCCCCCAGCAACCAGACAGACCATAATACCCGGGCCCCTAACAACCAGACAGACCGTAATACCTGGGCCCATAGCAACCAAACAGTCCGTACTACCTGGGCCTTTAGCAACTAGACAGACCACAATACCCGTGCCCCTAGCAACCAGATAGATCATAATGCCTGGGCCCTTTGCAACTCGACAGACTGTAATACCCATGCCCCTAGCAATCAGACAGTCCGTATTACCCAACCCCTAGCAACCAGACAGACCGTACTACCCGGGCCCCTAGCAACCAGACAGACCACAATACCCAGACCCCCCAGCAATCAGACAGACCATAATACCTGGGCCCATAGCAACCAAACAGTCTGTAATACCTGGGCCTTTAGCAACTAGACAGACCACAATACCCGGGCCCCTAGCAACCAGACAGACTATAATACCTGGGCCCTTCGCAACTCGACAGACTGTAATACCCATGCCCCTAGCAACCAGACAGACCGTACTACCCGGGCCCCTAGCAACCAGACAGCCCATAATACCTGGGCCCTTCGCAACTCGACAGACTGTAATACCCATGCCCCTAGCAATCAGACAGTCCGTAATACCAAACCCCTAGCAACCAGACAGACCATAATACCCGGGCCCCCTAGCAACCAGACAATTGTACACAGGCCCCTAGCAACCAGACAGACCCTAATACCCAAGCCACCTAGCAACCAGACAGACCATAATACCCAGGCCCCTAGCAACCAGACAGACCATAATACCCTGGCCCCTAGCAACCAGACAGTCCGTAATACCCAGCCCACCTAGCAACCAGACCGACCATAATACCCGGACCCCTAGCAACCAGACAGACCGTAATAGCCGGCTACCTAGCAACCAAAGGGACCATTATACCCGGGCCCCTAGCAACCAGACAGACCGTAATATCCGGGCCCCCGAGCAACCAGATAGACCATAGTACCCAGGCCCCTAGCAACCAGACAGTCCGTAATACCCAGCCCCCTAGCAACCAAACAAACCGTAATACTCGGCCCCCTCGCCACCAGACACCATAATACCCAGCACCCTAGCAACCAGACAGACCATAATATCCGGGCACCTAGCAACCAGACAGACCGTAATATCCGGGCCCCCTAGCAACCAGACAGACTGTCGTACCCGGGCCCCTAGCAACCAGTCTGTATTACCCGGGACCCTAGCAACCAGACAGACCGTAATATCCGGGCCCCCTAGCAACCAGACAGACTGTAGTACCCGGGCCCCTAGCAACCAGACAGACCATAATACCCAGCCCCATAGCAAACAGACCAACCGTAACACTCAGCCCCCTCGCCACCAGACATCATAATACCCAGCCCCCTAGCAACCTGACAGACCATACTACCCAGCTCCCTAGCAACCAGACTGACCGTAATACTCGGGCCCCTAGCCACCAGATAATCCGTAATACCCGGCCACCTAGCAACCAAACAGACCATAATACCCGGACCCCTAGCAACCAGACAGACCGTAATAGCCGGCTACCTAGCAACCAAAGGGACCATTATACCCGGGCCCCTAGCAACCAGACAGACCGTAATATCCGGGCCCCCGAGCAACCAGATAGACCATAGTACCCAGGCCCCTAGCAACCAGACAGTCCGTAATACCCAGCCCCCTAGCAACCAAACAAACCGTAATACTCGGCCCCCTCGCCACCAGACACCATAATACCCAGCACCCTAGCAACCAGACAGACCATAATACCCAG
>NW_025207249.1:0-8584 GCF_004010195.1 Chiloscyllium plagiosum | reverse complement strand
GGTAGGGTTCGGGGCCTAGCTTTGCTGCTCCTCTCCCTTGTAAAACTGCTGTCTTTTGTGTACAGCTGTCAATGTTTTTTGTAAACTGTTTTGTAATTTGTTTAATAAAATATAACCAGGAGAAAGAAGAAAAAAAAATACCCAGCCCCATAGCAAACAGACCAACCATAACTCTCAGCCCCCTTGCCACCAGACACCATAATACCCAGCCCCCTAGCAACCAGACAGACCATACTACCCAGCTCCCTAGCAACCAGACTGACTATAATACCCGGGCCCCTAGCAACCAGACAGACCATACTACCCAGCTCCCCCAGCAACCAGACAGACCATAATACCCGGACCCCGAGCAACCAGACAAACCATAATACTCGGGCCCCTAGCCACCAGACAGACCATACTACCCAGCTCCCTAGCAACCAGACTGACCGTAATACCAGCCCCCAGCAACCAGACAGACCATAATACCCAGGCCCCTAGCAACCAAACAGTCCGTAATACCTGGGCCCTTAGCAATGAGCCAGACCACAATACCTGGGCCCCTAGCAACCAGACAGACCATAATACCTGGGCCCTTCGCAACTCGACAGACTGTAATACCTGTGCCCCTAGCAATCAGACAGTCCGTAATACCCAACCCCTAGCAACCAGACAGACCGTAATACCCAGGCCCCTAGCAACCAGCCAGACCATAATACTCAGGGCCCTAGCAACCAGCCAGACCATAATACCCAGACCCCTAGCAACAATACAGTCCATAATACTCGGGGCCCTAGCAACCAGACAGACCGTAATACCTGTGTGCCTAGCAACCAGCCAGACCGTAATACCCAGGGCCCTAGCAACCAGCCAGACCATAATACCCGGCCCCTTAGCAACCAGACAGACTCTAATACCCGGGCCCCCAGCAACCAGCCAGACCATAATACAGAGGACCCTAGCAACTAGACAGACCATATTACCTGGGCCCTTAGCAATGAGCCAGTCCATAATACCCGGGCCCTTAGCAACCAGCTAGACCATAATACCCACGCACCAACTTGGCTCTTAGCAACCAGCCAACCATTTAAAAATGGGCTCTTAGCACCGGATCAGACCATAATAACCAGGGTGCTAGCAAACACACCAATGAGCATCCGGAATGAGCGGCTTTTGCCCGAATCATCGATTTTCCTGCTCCTCGGAAGCTGCCTGACCTGCTGTGCTTTTCCAGCACCACTCTAATTTCCAGCATTTGCAGTACCTACTTCTGCCTAGGTCTGGTAGCATCTATGGAGAGAAAACAGAGTTAATATTTTGCATTTAGTGATATGACTCCTCTTCAGTGTTGTGTTTATCATTTTCTGTTTCACATTTCCAGGATCCATTTTTTTTTGTTTTTTTATTAGACTGATGAGAACATTATAGGGTTGGATTAGCTCATTTGGCTATATGGTTGGTTTGCAATGCAGTGTGTGTCAAAGATAATATGAGTTCATTTCTCATACAGACTAAGGTTACCATAAAGGACTCTCCTTCTCAACCTCTCCCCTCTCCTGCAGGGGAAATAAATTAGGGGGGTCCCTTCTGTATGAAAGATGTTGTGAAACTTGAAAAGGTGCAGAAAAAATTGACAAGTATATGGCCAGGGTCGGACAGTTTGAACTACAGGGAGAAGCTGAATAGGCTGGGGCTGTTTTCCCTGGAGGCTAAGGGGTGACTTTATAGAAGTTTATAAAAGCATGACGGGCATGGATAGGGTTAATGAGTCAAAATAAAACTGCAGATGCTGGAATCCAAGGTAGACAAACAGGAGGTTGGAAGAACACAGCAAGCCAGGCAGCATCAGGAAGTAGGGAAGTCAACATTTCGTGTGTAACCCTTCTTCAGGACTGGCGGTGGCTGTTGGGGGAGCTGCAGAAAATGGGGGATGAATAGGCAAGGTCTTATCCTTGGGGTGGGGGAGTCCAAATCTAGAGAACATAGGTAGAGAGTGAGAGAGGAAAGATTTTAAGAGGGACCTAAGGGGCAACTTTTTCACACAGATGGTGGTGCATGTATGGAATGAGCTGCCAGAGGAAGTTGTGAAGGCTGGTACAATTGCAACATTTAAAAGGCATCTGTTTGGGTATATGAATAGGAAGGGTTTGGAGGGATATGGGCCAAATGCTGGTAAATGGGACTAGATTAATTTAGGATATTGGGTTGGACTGAAGGACCTCTTTCTGTGCTATACATCCATATGACTGTAGAATGAGGAGCCTGGTGATATTGTCAATAGATTATTAATCCAGGGACGCAGAATAATATTCCTGTGGATTAAAGAGTCAAATGATGAGCATTATCTGGTGAGACCTACATGTGACTCCAGAACTATGGAAATGTGATTGAATCTTGGGCAGTAATGCCCACATCCTGTAAATGATTATCTGGGATCAGTGTAATTAAAATTAGCATGGAGATGGCAGCCAGTGCATTGACTCCCTCTAGGGACAGACCCAGGCAGTGCAGTTGGCGCCATTGTTGTTTCTAGTGCATTGGTCGTTGTTGGGTGCTCCATGGGATTTGTATTCCTTTTTGTCTCAGCACTTGATACAACTGAGGCATTTGCTGAGGCATTTCAGTGAGCAGTTAATACTCACCCGCATTACTTAACACCCAGATAAATATGGGAAAACTGAAGCCATTACTGTAAATTCCCCCGCCCATACTTGTTTCACAAGAGCGTAGGGGTTTATAAAATCATGAGGAGTATAGATAAGGTGAATGGCAGGTGATTTTTCCCTTTGGTAAGGGAAGTTCAAGATTGGCAGGTATATTTTAAGGTGAAAGGAGAAAGATTTTTTTAAAAAGCCATGAGAGGCAGATGTTTTACGCAGCATGGTTCATGTGGGGAATGAACTTTCAAGGGAAGTGGTGAATGAGGGTACAGTCACAATATTTAAAAGACATTTAGATAAGTACATGAATGAGAAATGTTTGGAGGGTTATGGGCGGTGAGGCTAGTTTAGTGTGGGATTCTGGTCAGCATGGACTGGTTGGAACAAAGGGTCTGTTTCCACGCTGTCTCATTGGCAGTCACTCGTGGTAGAGGATGACTCTCGAACACTGTCAGAGTGAGTCTGGAGGTGGCTACACAGACCAGTGCTGCTATCACGCACTCTGCCACACTTGGAGCAGAAGGGGGTCACAGGAAGGTGTGGGTGGGACATTGGTGCAGTAGTCCACTCCTTACTTTGTTTCTGCCTGGCTTCTACTTTTTCCCAACGTCAGCTCTCCAGGTGTTTGACGTCTTCCCAGATGCTCCTCCTCCACTTTGGATGGTACTGGGCCAGTGATTCCCAGGTGTCCATGGGAATGTCACACTTCACCAGTGAGGCCTTGAGGGTATCCCTGAAACATTCCTCTGTCCACCTGGGGCCAAAGCAGCTATTGATGAAAAAATCCAGCACATTGTGCTAGAGCAGCCTTCAGCCATCTGAGGAAACAGGTGTTCGAGGACAACAACACCAGATCTGACACCAAGGCCATGGTTTACTGAGCTGTGGTGGTTCCCACCCTCCTTTATGGCTCTGAGACATGGACTGTTTACAGCAGGGACCTCAAGGCCCTATGCTGTACAACCGAAGCCACCTCAGCACGATCCTGCAAATCTGCTAGGAATACAGGTGCACCAACCCGGTGGCACAGTGGTTAGCGCAGTTGCCTCACAGCACCAGGATCCCAGATTCGATTCTAGCCTCGGGCGACTGTCTGTGTGGAGTTTGCACATTCTCCCCGTGTCTGCGTGGGTTTTCTCCGGGTTCGTCCCACGATTCAAAGATGTGCAGGTCAGGTGAATTGGCCATGCTAAATTGCCCATAGTGTTAGGTGCATCAGTCTTACTCCCAGCTTTGAAACATTTCCATTGCTAACTGACTCTATGACCTGCAATTCCTTGATCATTATTGATCGAGGATTGATCCTCAGTTCCACCTTCAGGTTCCAACTCTTCTCCATGACAAAATCTGAACTTTATCCCCTTTCTGGAGTTACACAGCACCTGTACCCTCACTTTAAAAGAGCTACGAAATAAGCTCTAAACTACTCCATAACCGACACGCAGTTCTCATTTTTTTCACATATTCACCAACACCCTGCTCAAAGCTATCACCAATATCTTGGCCCCTGCTCCAACTGAACTGTTGTTCAAAATCTCCTCCACCCACAATTCTACTATTCCCCCATTCTTCTGATCTTTTACCTACTTTCGTCTTTCTGTAAACTTCAGCTGATCCCATCCGATTCTGCCCTTATCTTGGCCAATACCATGTCCAGTCACACATTCCTGTGTAGCATGCTCCTGGACCACGGTTCACAGTCACTGCCTATCAGGGGCTGGAAGCCTCACTGTTCAGTGAAGTGTGGTGTGAAAGCAGCCCGGCTGGAATTGGCAGAAGAAGCCCTGCCTCAGGGGGACACTGACCATGGCTGCAGGTCAGCGCGACACTTACTGCTTTCAGGAAGAGCAGGTAGCTCCAGGGGAGCAGACCACTCTATTGACCATGCAGTTATTCTGTCGCCTCACGTTCTGTGGTCAAACGTGAAATGGTGCTGGTTTTCAGGAGTTTCTTCGGGGAACACACTGGCAAAATGTTCAAGAAGTCAGAACAAGATTTGTGAAAATGACAGCATTAAATTCGGGCAGTGATTAGATTAGATTACAATGTGGAAACAGGCCCTTCGGCCCAACAAGTCCACACCGACCCGCCGAAGCGCAACCCACCCATACCCCTACATTTACCCCTTACCTAACACTATGGGCAAATTAGCATGGCCAATTCACCTAACCTGCACATCTTTGGACTGTGGGAGGAAACCAGAGCACCCGGAGGAAACCCACACAGACACAGGGAGAATATGCAAACTCCACACAGTCAGTCGCCTGAGACGGGAATTGAACCCGGGTCTCTGGCGCTGTGAGGCAGCAGTGCTAACCACTGTGCCACCATGCCACCCACAAAGGATTGAAGGACAATGGATCAGGGGTCAGAGACATTGTGCGCTGAGTGGCCAGCAGCCACTCCATTCCGCTGTTTCAGCCCATACACAATGTCTCTTGTTCTTCTGTGTTGTTTCAGATTCAAAAAGTACATTTAGACACCACTCCCACTTCTGACACCCCCGCCCCCACCTCCTTCCCCCAAGCCCCTCAACCACTAGGTGGGTGCAATGAACCGTGCTATCATCACTTTGACTGTTGTGTGCATTCCTGGAAGGCACTATGAAGCTGTTCAGGATTGTCCAGTGACAAGATGAGCCCTCTATAAAGCACTGTTCAAGCCAAGGCTTAAGTAGAGCCATGGGTGAGTGAGATCAGCAGCAGAATACAAAGGGATTCCCCGAGACAGACTGCATGCTTGGAACCAGGATTGCCCTTAACAGCCATGGCCAGTTATTTCTGGGGATCTTCCAAAAGGTAGGTAACCTGGACAGCCATGTAGAGCCAAAAGAATTGCCTACAGTACATCAGCATCTTGATGTAACTGAGGGGCTCGTGGACTTACGAGATGCAGCACCTGAACAAAAGTAAAGATGGAGAAATGGCAGGAGTGGGGCGTGCACTTTCTCGAGGTTGTTGGATGGATTCAAAGCTGAGAAGCAAGCAGCCAGGGAAGGGCAGGATCATGCTCCCTCCCCAGACTGCCACAGCTGAGGCAACCTGAGGGTAAAACCTCATGATGAAGCTTCAAACATCTCCGAACAGACAGGGGCCCAAGGCAGACAGACAGCCTGATATTCTCCAGCCTTGCCCATCTCTAACAAGGGTCACTTTGACCAAGATTCAGAGATGCCGGTTTGGACTGGGGTGTACAAAGTTAAAAATCACACAACTCCAGGTTATAGTCCAACAGGTTTAATTGGAAGCACTAGCTTTCAGAGCGACGCTCCAAAAGTTAATGTGCTTCAATTAAATTCTGTTGGACTATAACCTGGTGTTGTGTGATTTTCACTTTGACCAAGAAATCATAGAGACAGTGATTTGATATACAGAACACAGGAGGAGCAGGCCAATCAGCCCTTTGAGCCTGCTCTGACATTCAATATGATCACGGGTGATTATCCAATGTGGACAAGTTGGACCAATAGACCTATTTCCAGGCTGTATGACTCCATAACTATTCCAGAGTCTGTAGAGTCATGAAAGATAGACCATCAGCATCCACCATTTCTAGGGTCACTTCCTTAAGTACTCTGGGATATAGATGACCTATTCAACTTTTAATTCAATCAGTTTTCCCAACATAATTTCTTTACTAAAACTGATTTCCTTTAGTTCCTCCCTCTCACCAGACCCTGTATTCCCCAATATTCCTCCTGTGTTATTTGTGTTCTCCTTGTAAAATCAGAACCAAAGTATGCATTTAATTGGTCAGCCATTTCTTTGTTCCCCATTATAACTTCCTCCCTTTATGGCTGTAAAGGAGATATATCATTTGTCTTCATTAACCTTTTTCTGTTCATATGCAGGTAGAAGTTTTTACAACCAGTTTGTATGCCCCCCTATAAGCTTACTCTTGTACCTTATTTTCCCCCTTAATCAATCCCTATGTCCCTTTTTGCTGAAATCTAAACTGCTCCCAATGCTCAGGTATGCGGCTCTTTTTCGTCCATTTTGTATTCCCCTTCAGGATCTGATACAGCCTCTTAATTTCACTGTTAATCATTACTGGGACCTTTCCTAGTTAATTTTTATGCCGGATATGAATGAACAATTGTTGCAGTTCGTCAACACACTGTTTAAATGTTTGTCATTGCCTATCCACTATCATCCCTCTCAGTAATATCCCCCAATTTATCATAGCCAGCTCGCGCCTCAGACCATTGTAGTTTCCTCGATTTAAATTGAGGACTCTAACCTCAGAATGAACAATGTCACCAAATGATTTGAGGTGCTGGTGTTGGACTGGGGTGCACAAAGTTAAAAATCACACAACACCAGGTTATAGTCCAACAGGTTTAATTGGAAGCACTAGCTTTCGGAGCGCTGCTCCTTCATCAGGTGGTTGTAGAATGTACGATCATTAGACACAGAATTTATAGCAAAGGTTTACAGTGTGTTGCAACTAAAATTATATATTGAAAAAGGCCTGGATTGTTTGTTAAGTCTCTCATCTTTCAAGATATCTTGATGTCTCTGTCTATCACTTTTCTTGTTTCCCAATCTGTGTTTTATTTTTGTTGTTTTTCTCTCTCTACTGTCTCCCTGTATAGGTTCCCACCCCGCTGTTTAAACTCTCCTCGACCACCCAAGCAAATATTCTCCTAAGGCATTAGGTTTGGTCCTCCCCAGGGATAGCCCATCCAGATTGCACGGGTACCACCTCCCCTCGAACCGGTCCTAGTGCCCCAGGAATCTGAACCCCCCTCCCCCTCGCACCATCACTTTAGCCACTTATTCATCTGATAATCCTGCTATTTCCACTGACTAGCACGTGGCACAGCTAGTAATCCTGAGATCACTATCTTTTGAAATCCCACTTTTCAGCTTGCTTCCTAACTCCCTAACCCTACTTCTCATCCCTTTTCTTTACCTATGTCATTGGTATCAATGTGTACCACCACCACAGGATGTTCACCTTCCCCCTTTCAGGATATCCTGTCTGCTCTGAGATATCCTGACCCGAGCAGCATGGAGGCAACATACCATCCAAGAGTCTTGTTTTGTGGCCATGGAAATGTCTAGGAGATAGTGAGGACTGCAGATGCTGGAGAGTCAGAGTCAATTCTATAACAACCGAATGAAGGAGCAGCGCTCTGAAAGCTAGTGCTTCCAATTAAACCGGTTGGACTATAACCTGGTGTTGTGTGATTTTTAACTCAATAAACTGTAACAGTGGAGAAAGCACAGCAGGTCAGGCGGCATCGGAAGAGCAGAAGAGTTAATGTTTTGGGCAGGACATTCATCAGGACTGGGGATGGGGAAGAGGCTGAGAAAAATAAAGGGGAGGGGTGGAGCTGGGGGAAAGGTAAGTGGGATAGCGATAAATGGATGCAGGTAGGAGATGAGAAGGATGGAGCGGATAAGTGTGAAGGAAGATGGACGGGCAGGTCAGGTAAAGAGGGTGGTGAGGTCAGGTAAATAGGGTGGTGCTGAGTCGGAGGGTTGGATCTGGGATGGGGTGGGGGGAGGGGAGATTTGGAAACTAGTGAATTCAATGTTGAGGCCGTGTTGTTGTAGGCTCCCCAGACAGAAGATGAGGTGTTCCTCCTCCAGTTTGCGGGTGGCCTTGGTGTAGGTGGTGGAGGAGGCCCAGAATGGATATGTTCTCAGGGGAGTGGGAGGGGGAGTTTACATGGATGGCCACTGGAAGGTGGAGTTGGTTGGTGCGTACGGACCAGAGATGTTCCCTGAACCGTTCCATGAGTTTGCGCTGGGTCTCTCCGATGTAAAGGAGACTACATTGAGAGCACCTGTTGTAGTAATTGAGGTTGGAGAATGTACAAGTAAATCTCTGCTGGATTTGAATTGATCCTTTGGGGCCTTGGACTGAGGTAAGGGTGCAGCGAGGGTGCAGAATTTGCACTTCTTACGGCAGCAAGGGAAGGTGCCAGGTGTGGAGAG
>NW_025207248.1:7400-12760 GCF_004010195.1 Chiloscyllium plagiosum | reverse complement strand
TAATCGTAACCCAAACGGTTTCCTTTCTGCTGCCCTTTCCTTATCTCTCGCCTCTAACCCAAGCTGCTTCAGTTGTAATCAGATTTTTGCCACCTCTATAGATTCTGATGGTTTCTGCAGCAAGTGTAAATGCTGAGCTACTGCTGTAATGATCTCCCCTTCCCTCACAGAAGCAGGCAGCTCCGATCCCAGCTTCATTCTTGCAGCTTGGTCTTATTCACTTTTTGCAAACCTTCCAAAGTCACCGTGTCCACTTCCAGAAAACTCTTGGTGACTGAAAGAACCGTGACTATCCCAAGCTTTGTCTCCCCAACCAAACCAACACCCGAAATAAAGACCCTCGCACCTGCCACTCGCTGTATAAAATCCTGCAATCTGTTCTGGACTAGGCCAGACCACTCAAAACATTGTTGAGCAGGCAACCCAGACCATAACTTTGTGATTGGTTTCGGTAAGTGTACAGTGAGAATTACCCGGAGTACGGTGGCTAGGTTGACTACTAGGGTTTAAAACAGACAAAACTTTATTCACAAAATTACACAATGAAACACACAGAACGGAATAAAGAACTTCTGCAGAACTTAGTCTATCCAACTAGACTTAATTGTGCTGTTCACAACAGTCCCAATAAGCAGACCCCCTTAAAAAAACAGTATGGCATGGTGGCTCAGTGGTTAGCACTACTGCCCCACAGCACCAGGGTCCCAGGTTTGATTCCCCCCACGCGTGGAGTTTGCACATTCTCCCCGTGTCTGCGTGGGTTTCCTCCGGGTGCTCCGGTTTCCTCCCACAATCCAAAGATGTGCGGGTCAGGTGAATTGGCCATGCTAAATTGTCCATAGCGATGGGTGCATTAGTCAGAGGGAAATGGGTCTGGGTGGGTTACTCTTCGGAGGGTCAGTGTGGACTGGTTGGGCCAACGGGCCTGTTTCCACACTGTAGGGAATCTAATCTCTCAAAAGGAACAGATGCTTACAGGTTGAAGTTAGAAGGGCAGAAAGAGAGAGTTTCCACACAGCTTACTTCTAAAACATGACCACTTTGACCTGAATTCTCTTCTGTTTACATGTAAACAAGAATGCCTCTCAATACCCTTCAATCTCTGTACCAAACCAGTCTAAGAGGCACCAGGAGATGTTTACGACCCAGTATCCTTGAAAAAAGAACGGATTTTGGAAAACTGGACCAACTTTGTGACAATCTCAGATTACAACGGAATCTGGACCAGATGGGCCAATGGGTTGAGGAGTGGCAGATAGAGTTTAATTTAGATAAATGTGAGGTGCTGCATTTTGGGAAAGCAAATCTTAGCAGGACTTATACACTTAATGGTAAGGTCCTGGGGAGTGTTGCTGAACAAAGAGACCTTGGAGTGCAGGTTCATAGCTCCTTGAAAGTGGAGTCGCAGGTAGATAGGATAGTGAAGGCGGCGTTTGGTATGCTTTCCTTTATTGGTCAGAGTATTGAGTACAGGAGTTGGGAGGTCATGTTGTGGCTGTACAGGACATTGGTTAGGCCACTGTTGGAATATTGCGTGCAATTCTGGTCTCCTTCCTATCGGAAAGATGTTGTGAAACTTGAAAGGGTTCAGAAAAGATTTACAAGGATGTTGCCAGGGTTGGAGGATCTGAGCTACAGGGAGAGGCTGAACAGGCTGTGGCTGTTTTCCCTGGAGCGTCGGAGGCTGAGGGGTGACCTTATAGAGGTTTACAAAATTATGAGGGGCATGGATAGGATAAATAGGCAAAGTCTTTTCCCTGGGGTGGGGGAGTCCAGAACTAGAGGGCATAGGTTTAGGGTGTGAGGGGAAAGATATAAAAGAGACCTAAGGGGCAACTTTTTCACAGAGTCACTGTTGTTGCTTTTGTGTTCCCGACTTATCCACTGCACTCAGATTCAAACAGTCCTGGGTCCCCAGAGGAACAACCAATCACAGATCTGACATTAATAACTGATCGAGCTCTTATTGTCACTTATGGAGGAGAGTCCCAGCCCAAAACCAAACAGTATCGACAATGATACAATAAATAGGGGCAGCACGGTGGCTCAGTGGTTAGCACTGCTGCCTCACAACACCAGGGTCCCGGGTTCGATTCCCCCCTCGGGCGATTGTCTGTGTGGAGTTTGTACATCCTCCCCGTGTCTGCGTGGGTTTCCTCCGGGCGGTCCGGGTTCCCCCCACACTCCAAACATGTGCAGGTCAGGCGAATTGGCCATGCTAAAATAATCCATAGTGTTAGGTAGATTAGTCAGGGGTAAATGTATGGGAATGGGTGGATTGCTGTTCAGAGGGTCGGTGCAGAGTTGTTGGGCCGAGGGGCCTGTCTCCATACTGTAGGGAATCTCATCAAAACAAGAAACTGCGGATGATGGAAATCTGAAACTAAAAACAGAAACTCCTGGGGAAACTTACACAGGCCTCGCAACATCTATGGGGATAGAAACAAGAGTTGAGTCTTCTGAACATTGAAGAAGGGTCACTCGACCTGAAACATTAACTCTGCTTTCTCCCCACAGACACTGCCAGACCTGCTGAGTTTCAACAAGAGCTCGGTATTTCTTTCCTAAAGTACAGAGTCCAGAGCCGTTCAGTGACCTAGGGAGTGGTCCGACTGGGATGTTGAATCACAGATGCATGACTTTAGCTTTCCTTGTTTCATTGCTTCTACAAAAGGCCAGCATTTGCCTTATCCCTGCAGTGTGGGAGGTTGACAGGAGACCTTACAGATGTTTATAAAATCACGGGGGGCATGGATACTGTGAATAGCCAAGGTCTTTTCCCTGGGCTGGGGGAGTTCAGAACTAGGGGGTCATAGGTTTGAGGTGAGAGGAAAAAGTTTTATAGAGTGTGGGCAACGGTTTTATACAGAGTGATCCATGTGTGGGAGTGAACCTCCAGAGGAAGTGGTGGATGCAGGTACAGTTACAACGTTTTAAAGACATTTGGATAAGCTGATGAATAGGAATTGTTCGGAGGGACATGGTTCAGGAGCAGGCAGGTGGGACTAGTTTAGTTTGGGTCTGATTCCATGCAGTATGACTTGGGAGTATTTTCTGTGCCTTTCTAATGATCGGTGTACAGAACAACCCCTCAATTATCCGAACGAGACGTGTGGGGAGTATTTTGTTTGGATAACTAATTGTTTGGACAATGCATAATGTTTTTACAGGACCTTGAGATCCTGTTCAGATAATCTGAAGTTCGGATAAGTGACGTTTGGATAGCCTAAGTTATCCCCCGAGCACCTTTAAGCTTCCACTGCTTTGACCTCTTCTTCATTTACAAAGCACCCTGTCCAATCCCTTGGAGGTCCAAAGTGGAAAACCACCGTTTATCTCCATCAAATACCTTCTCCCACGGTTTTGTCCCATTCACTTTTTTTTTATAAGTTGTGTTCGGGGATGGGGTCCAGCATTTACTGCCTGTCCCTAACTGTCCGTGAGAAGGTGCCAGTGAGCTGTCTTCTTCAATTGCCGCAGTCTCATGCGGCGAGGTAGACCTACGAGGGAGGGAGTTTCAGGATTTTGACCCAGCGGCACTGAAGAAACGGGGCGATATATGTCCAAGCATGGATGGGAAGTGTCTCGGCTTAGGCTAAGGCAGTGCTGTTGCCAATATCTTCTGCCCTTGTCCTTCTAGATGGTAAAACTCCTGGATTCGGAAAGTACTGTCTGAGGAGCCTTAGTGAATCTTTCCAGTATTTCTTATAAATGGTACAAATGGCTACTACTGAAGTGCTGGGGAGTCGCTACAGCATTTCCAGCCTCTCACCTCCTCTTGTAGCCACTGTATTGATATGGCTGGAACCAGTTCAGTGTCTGGTCAATGGTACCACCACTCCCCCAGGCGGTGGATTCAGTGATGGTAATACCATGGAGCATCAGGGAGCAAAGGTTGGATTCTCTCTTGTTGGAGGTGGTTATTATCTCGTGTTTGTTGAGGAGAATGTTAATGGCGATTTGTCAGCCCAAGCCAAGATATTGTCCAGATCGTGCTGCCTCAGGAGAAATTACTTCTCTCAAAGCTTGGTCAATCTGTGGAATTCACCAACTTTCCGAGTTGAGTGGATGCCAGGTCATTAAGTAAATTTAAGGAGGAGATAGAGAGATTTCCCATTTGAACCAGCTTTATGGAGAGTTGGCAAGGAAATAGGGTTGAGGCCATGATTGTATTAAATGATGGAGTCGGCTCAAGGTGCTGAATATCCTATTCCTGTTCCTCGGTCTTATGTTTCTTATGTTCATTGGGACATGAACTGCTTCAGATCTGTGCAGAGGTGAATAATGCTGAACTTACTTGTGATGGTGGGAAGGTCATTGATGAAGCATAGTTGGGAAGGGGACACTACCTGGAGGGCTCTTACAGCACAGGGGTACCTTGGAGCCAGGAGACCTGCGATTGAATTCCACCTGTTGTAATGTCTCTGGACAAGTGGACGAGAAAACATTAAAGCTGAGGAATTCCCACAGCGATGATGGAACTCCAAAAAAACATAAGCATCTTCCTTTGTGTTACGTACGATACAAGCCAGCACAGACTCCTCCTGACTGTCACTGACACCAGTTTTGCTGCAGCTCCTTGATCCACACGTAACCTCTCGTGACTGTATTACTGATCACCACTGTCTACTCTTGTGCTGACTGTAGTCTCAATTACCATGCCAAAATAGATTGTCATGATTTGGAGATGCTGGTGTTGGACTGGGGTGTACAAAGTTAAAAATCACACAACACCAGGTTATAGTCCAATGGGTTTAATTGGAAGCACTAACTTTCGGAGCGACGCTCCTTCATCAGGTGGTTGTGGAGGACACAATTGTAAGACACAGAATTTATAGCAAAAATTTACAGTCTGATGTTACTGAAATTATACATTGAAAAATACCTCGATTGTTTGTTGAGTCTTTCATCTGTTCGAATGACCCTGATAGTTTCACTTCTTTCATGTGTAAATCACAAAACTTTTTTTTAAAAGTTACATTCTCAGGTTTTTAAAAGTTACATTCTCAGGTTAACTCTAACAATTGGTGTCCGCCCAGATAAGATGTTGAAGGTATTAGCCCCCTGTGTTCCCTGTCTGTGCCATAATGTTTAGACTGATTCTAATCTAAAAAGTGAGTTAACAGAGCCTTAATGAATGCATGCAGTTTTTGAGCAAAGTACAGTGTAACTCTGCAAGTACAAATTCACCCCACAAACATATAGGTATATGTGTGCATATGGGTGTGTGTGTCTGTCTGTCTGGGATGAGGGGTTGTGAGTGTGAGAGTGTATATGTGTGTGTTTGTGAGTGTAAAGTGACTAAGTCTGTGAGAGGAGGCACGTGTGAGTGTGGGTGTCTGTAGGGGGGTATGTGTGTG
>NW_025207248.1:6347-7375 GCF_004010195.1 Chiloscyllium plagiosum | reverse complement strand
GTGTGTGTGTGGGATGGGGGGATGTTAGTGTCTGTGAGAGAGAGTGTATACGTGTGTGTGTGAATGTAAAGTGGTCTAAGTCTGTGAGAGGATGCATGTGTGTGTGTATAGTGCAATGGTGGTCACCTGTAATGTGACATGAACCCAAGGTCCCGGTTGAGGCCCTCCCTATGGGTTTGGAACTTAGCTATCATACTTAGCTAACAAAATATACTGTAATGGTGCTGCATGAGTTGAAGCATCTTTTAACTTGCAGCAACTCCTTCTGCCCACCAACATTCGCTTTCTGTTGATGCTGAACATGAACTGGCTACACACTGTGTCACTCACCTCATAAACTCTCCCAGCAACAACTCCACCTCTGGATGGTTCCTCAAATAATATTCATTGGCTATTCGAGTGTTTATCTACAAGTATAAAACAAACACAAACTGATGTAGTAACTGTGAACCGTGTCATGGAAGTCATTCTCTAAACATTAGTCACAGAGAGAAACTGCCTCGACCCTCCATTCCTGCTCAGGCGGGGTCATTAACAGAATCACACCGCAGGTTACAATAGAGCTTCTACCAGTCTTGGCTTACAAAGCCGTCAGCCGAAGCCCAGTGCCTCTGAATCAGGAGATTCTTAATATCCAAATCACATTCTGGAGACATGAACACACACCAGGCTGACACACTAGGTGTCAGCATTCAGCTTTGTGAAAGCTTTACTTTGTATCTATCCCTGTCCTGGGGGTGTGTGAAGGGGGACAGTGTAGAGGGAGCTTTACTCTGTATCTAACCCCGTGCTGCCCCTGTCCTGGGAGTGTTTGATGGGGAAAAGGGTCAAGGAAGCTTTACACTGCATATAACCTCATGCTGACCCTGTACTGGGAGCGTTTGATGGGGCTGTCAATGTAGAGAGAGCTTTACTCTGTACCTGTCCCTGTCCTGGGAGCATTTGATGGGGGGGGGGGGGGCACTGTAGAGGGAGCTTTACTCTGTATCTAACCCATGCTGTCCCTGTCCCTGGGAGTGTTTGATGGG
>NW_025207248.1:2558-5750 GCF_004010195.1 Chiloscyllium plagiosum | reverse complement strand
CCTGTCCCTGGGAGTGTTTGATAGGGGGACAGTGTAGAGGGAGCTTTACTCTGTATCTAACCCTGTGCTGTCTCTGTCCCTGGGAGTGTCTCATGGGGGGTACAGTGTAGGGGGAGCTTTACTCTGTATCGAACCCTGTGCTGTCCCTGTTCCTGGGAGTGTTTGATAGGGGGACAGTGTAGAGGGAGCTTTACTCTGTATCTAATCCTTTGCTGTCCCTGTCCTGGGCAGGTGTGATGGGGAAAAGTGTAGAGAGAGCTTTACTCTGTATCTAACCCTGTGCTGTCCTGTCCCTGGGAGTGTTTGATAGGGGGACAGTGTAGAGGAAGCTTTACCCTGTATCTAACCCCGTGCTGTCCCTGTCCTGGGAATGTTTGATAGGGGGACAGTATAGAGGAAGCTTTACTCTGTATCTAACCCTGTGCTGTCCCTGTCCAGAGTGTTTATGGGGGAAGGGGGGTCAGTGTCAGAGGGAATTTTACTCTGTATAAAACCCTATCCTGCCCTGGGAGTCTTTGATGGGGATAGTGTAGGGAAAGCGTTACATCTGTTTAAAATAGTATTGAGAGCTTTTCCCTGTGTCTGACTCTGCTGGGTACCCTTCTTTCAGCAAGGGGAAGTTTAAAACAACTGAATTAATTATTACATTTCCCTTTGGGGGGAAGACTCCCCACTTGCCCAAATGTGTGCAGCTTCAACCACAATGAAGATATTTGACACTATCCAAGACAAAGCAGCCCATTTGCTGTACTCAGCAACCTTTCCACCAGCTTCATGCAATAATCCAACCTGGCGGCTCAGACAGCATGTTCCCAAACTCAACCTCTATCATTTATAAGGACAAGGGCAGCAGATGTGTGGATACGCGTGCCTCTGAGCCACTCAGCATCCTAACGAGGGCAGAAGATGGCCATTCCTTCACTGTCACTGGGTCAACACTATAGGAACCCCATCCCTGGCAGCACTAGTGACAACACGTGAATATATATACATATATATATATAGCTGTCAAGAGAGCAGTTTAACACCACTTTGGAGTACAATGTTGGTAAATGGGCGGTCATCCAGCTTGGTAGGAATAACAGCAAAATAGACTATTATTTACATGGTGAAAAATTGCAATGCAGAGAGACACAGGTGTCCTTGTGCATGAATCACAAGATGTTGGTTTGCAGATGCAGCAGGTAATTAAGAAAGCAATTGGGATATTGTCCTTCATTGCAAGAGGGATGGAGTTTAAAAATAGGGAGGTTATGCTACAGCAGTACAGGGTGCTGGGTGAGTACTGTGTATAATTTTGGTCTCCTTATTTGAGAAAGGATGTACTAGGCCCTAGAGGGGTGCAGGGGAGGTTCACTAGGTTGATTCCCGAGTTGATAGGGTTGCCTTGTGAGGAGAGATCCAGGGACTGTACTCACGGGAATTTATAAGAATGGACAGCGGTGGGGAAGTGGGGAGGGTCTTACATAAAATGATGGCATAGCCTCAAAATAAGATTTAGGACTGAGTTGAGGAGGAACTTCTTCACCCAAAGGATTGGGAATCTGTGGAATTCCCTACCCAGTTGAGACTACCTCGTTGAATGTTTTTAAGGGAAAGGTAGTTTTCTTATCAGTAAAGGGATTAAGGGATGTGGTGAGCGGGCGGGTAAGTGGAGCTGAGCCCACAAACAGATCAGCCATGATCTTATTGAACGTCGGAGCAGGCTCGACGGCCTCTTACATCTCATCGTCTTTCCAAGAGGCCATGGCGATGGGCGGAAAATGCTGGCCCATCCCTCTTGCAATGAAGGACAAGATCCCAATTGCTTTCTTAATTACCTGCTGCACCTGCAAACCAACTTCTTAGCGATTCATGCACAAGGACGCCGGCGTCCCTCTGCACTGCAATTTTTCGCCGTGTAAACAGCAGTCCATTTTGCTGCCACTCCTACCAAGTTGGACGACCGCCCGTCTGCCAGCATTGTACTCCAAAGTGGTGTTAAACTGCCCTCTTGACACGGGAGGGAATAACCAGATTTCCAGGGACATGGAAGGGTTGGGTTGGGTTGGGTTGCACTAAGTGGAGACAATGGACAGTCACTGGAGTTTGGAAAAGTTAAGAGGTGACTTAATTGAAATGTACAGCGCCATGATGGGTTTGGCAGGGAAAAGCTATTCACACAGAGAGGACCATGAGTCTTTGGCGATGGAAGCAGAAGCTGTTGGACTATAACCTGGTGTTGAGTGAATTTTAACCTTGTCCAACACCACATGGGGACAGCAGAGTGGGGCAAGGTACCTGTCCCTTTAAATGAGGAAATCCCGCCTCTTGCGTTTCTATTGGATGTCCACGCTGTTGGCGCCGCCCCCTTTCAAAGCCCCCGGCGGTGACCGGCCGGCCGCGGTGCCACTCCAGTGCGACGTGCGCTCTGATTGGTCGGCACCCCTGTCGCTCACGCCGGCCTCGCGCTCCGACTCTGATTGGCCGGTCCCACCCCCCCCCCCCTCCAACCGCCGTCGCCATGGTGATGGCACAGCCATCCGTTCGTGAGCCCTATTCCCCCCCCCAGCACCGCCTATTCCGGCCGCCACGCCGAAGTATCAACCTTGAACTGATAGAGCCGCTGCTGCTGGTCGTTATTGAGCGCACCCAGATCGTACGCTTCGGTCCCGTAAGGAGGAGGGAGGCGGGAGCGGGGATCCGCCATCTTCCTTGCCCTGGGACGGCGGAGACGACGCAGGCGCAGTGTCGGCACGGTGTCCGGCCGCGGCGCAGGCGCAATGTCGGTGTCGCCGTTCGGGCGGCGCTGGCGCATGCGCAGGAGCCGGTGGCGGTCGCGTGCAGGAACGGCAGGAACCAATGGGCTGGCCGTACCCGGGTCCCACGTGACCCCGTGTTTACCGTCACCATGGAAACTAGGTAACAACAACAACAACAACAACGACTGCAGAGTCTCGGTGAGAGAGGGGCAGGAAAAGTGATGTGTCAGGAAGACAGGCAGAGAGCCTGCAGGGGGGAGAGATAAATGACAGGAGGCTGGGGGTGGGGAGAAAGTAGCATAGAGTACAATAGGTGAGTGGGGGTGGGGTTGAAGGTGATAGGTCAGGGAGGAGGGTGGAATGGATAGGTGGAAAAGAAGGTAGGCAAGTAGGACAAGTCATGGGGACAGTGCTGAGCTGGAAGTTTGGAACTGGGGTGAGGTGGGGGAAG
>NW_025207248.1:0-2445 GCF_004010195.1 Chiloscyllium plagiosum | reverse complement strand
AGGTCAGGGAGGAGGGTGGGGGAAGAGATAAAGGTGGGGCTGGGGGAAAGGTAGCTGAGAGTGCAATAGGTGGATGGAGGTGGGGTTAAAGGTGATAGTTCAGAGAGCAGGGTGGATTGGATAGGTGGGTGGGGCAGGTCATGAGGGTGGTTCTGAGCTGGAAGGTTGGAACTGGGGTAAGGTGGAGGGGAGGGGAAATGAGGAAAGTGGTGAAGTCCACATTGATGCGCTGGGCTTGAGGGCTCCCGAGGTGGAAGATAACGCACCTCCAGACGTTAGTATGGGAAATAAAGAACATGAAAGCATGGGAAGGGTTACAGCATGAAGACCACTGGCAATCTATGGTCTGTGGAAGGCAGGATGGGATAACCATCGTGGAACATTCTTACACTAATTAGCAGACTAAGGTTAAGGCTGAAAGGTCACTGTGGCGAGATGAGATAACACAAGTAATAAACCAAGTTTGTCTGTTCAGTGTTATTATTGACAGGATTGGGACAATAAATATTTGGGACGTGACATTAAAATAGCTAATTAATAGTTAGTAGAGTCAGGAGACTATTGTAACAGATGGAATAGCTAAATATCTATCATGACAGGTTAGTCTGGAATAGAAGATCACTGTAGCACAGTTAGCAATAAATATCTAACTGTGATATTAGAATAACATTAGGTAGAATGTACAACTAAAGAGATAATGGGAACTAACATCCCTGGGGTTTTTGTGTGAGAGACACAAGGTGCACGAATTTTTAGCATCCCTGGTTTATTGTGTAGCTCGAGTGAGGTACTTTGATTAATATAGTTGGACATGCTGATAAGCTAACAGAAACATGATAAAATAAAAATCCACAGACCCTGAGGTTTGTGGGCATTCAAGAATCTGCTTTCTCAGTGTCACGGTTTTTTGTTTGCAAATAAAAGACCTGCCTCTTGAAGAACTCTCTGCGTCTCCTGGTGGTTCTCTATATTTTCTCCACAACATTGGGTGGTGAGGGAGTGGCGACGGAGGAGGTCCAGGACCTACATGTCCTCGGCAGAGTGGGAGGGGGAGGTGAAATGTTCGGCTCGGGGTGGTGGGGTTGATTGGTGCGGGTGTCCCGTCTAAAGCGCTCTGCGAGAAGCTGTCCAGTCTCCCCAGCATCTGCAGACCTCACTGTCTCCCACTGTAAGCAGAGCACATGCTGCACTCTGTAATTCCTTGACCGGTCTGTGTTTGGTTAACGGTTGATCACAATCAAACTTAGAATATTTTCATCGTTCCTTCACTATCCGGACCTTTACCTAGTCTCTGATTAGACACCGTGATTGGCCGTTCTGTGCAGAGCAAGATGCCACACACTGTAACACCTCCCCATCTCGGTAAAAACGAGGGTTTGTTTGGTTGGGAGCTCTTGGATTTTTCAAGTTGCTCCTTCACCACTCCGTACCCTCCCAGTGTCCCGTTTCATGCCACCACAATGGACTCTCAATTGGTCATTTGTACAGAGCAAGATCCAACACGCACCAAAATCACCGCAACCCCTCCTGCCTCTGTAAAGAATGGGGTGTGTTTGGTTGAGAACTCGTGACAATTTAAATTGCAACGGTTTGTAGGGCCCATGCCATTCAAACCCCTCCAGGGTCTGACAAACCTGGTTGGCCAAGTGATTGTTCGATTATTATCACACATATCGAGATGCAGTGAAGAGTGTTGTTTCGTGCGTTATACAGGCAGACTGTACCATATAAAGTGCATCAGGATAGCAGGACAGAGTGTAGCATACAGTGTTACAGTAACAGAGAAGGTGCAGAGATCAGAATTAACATTTGAGAGACCTGTTCATAAATCTCAACAGCAGGGAAGAAATCGCTCTTCAATCTATTCATAGGTATATTAAAACTTGTATATCTTCTGCCTGACAAGAGGGTTGAAGACTGTATAACCAGGGTACGAGGAATCTTTGATGATGTTGCTTTCCAGAGGCAGGACACATGGAGTCAGTGCAATGCTGGTTTGTGTGATGGCCTGGGCTCTGTAGTTTCTTGCGGCCCAGGGAAGTGCAGTTACCAGACTATGCTGTGATGCATCCAGATAGGATGCTTTTCAAGGTGCATCTATAAAAACCGGTAAGGGTAGCAGCCATATTGTGCAAAGCAAGATCTCACATGGCGTTTGCACTGTAGGGGGACCCACGTGAACCCCTAACACACACCCTTGCTCCATGTTATATCTGTCTCCTACCCGAACAGTGACCCGACCAATGTCATGGTGTCACGGTGAATTGTTCCCTGAATATTGATCTTGGCCGTGTCACGGTGAATTGATTCCTGAATATTGTTCCTCGCTGTGTCACGGTGAATTGATTCCTGAATATTGATCCTCGCTGTGTCACGGTGAATTGTTCCCTGAATATTGATCCTCGCTGTGTTACGGTGAATTGATTCCGGAATATTGATCCTCGC
>NW_025207247.1:7072-12757 GCF_004010195.1 Chiloscyllium plagiosum | reverse complement strand
TGATGGTTACTGTACAGTGGCAGGTATGTTGGGCCATGACGGTTGGTGGACAGTTAAAGGTATGTAGGGCCGTGACGGTTACTGTACAGTGGGATGCATGTCAAGCTGTGATGATTACTGTACAGTGGGAGTATGTCAGGCCGTGACGGTTGCTGTACAGTGGGAGTAATGTCGGTCCGTGACGGTTAATGTACCATGGGACGAATGTCAGACCGTGACGATCACTGTACAGTCGGGGCTATGTCGGGCTATGATGGTTACTGTACAGTGAGAGGTATGTTTGGCGGTGATGGTTGCGGTTCAGTGGGAGGTAGGTTGGCCCGTGATGGTTACTGTACAGTGGGACTTATGTCGGCCCATGATTTTACTGTACATTGGGAGGTATGTCGGGTCGTGATGGTTAATGTACAGAGGGAAATATGTCGGGTGTTGATTGTTACTGTACATTGGGATGTATGCCGGGCTGTGATGGTTACTGTACAGTGGGAGTTATATCGGGCCGTGATGGTTACTGTACAGTGGGAGGTCTGGCGGCCGTGATGGTTGCTGTACAGTGGGAGGTATGTCGGGCCGTGATGGCTACTGTACAGTGGGAGGTATGTCGGTCCGTGATGGTTACTGTACTGTATGAAGTTCGTCAGGATGTGATGGTTACTGTATAGTGGGAGGTATGTCGGGCCGTGATGGTTACTTGTTAGCGGGAGGCATGTCAGTCCGTGGTGGGTACTGTAAAGTGGGAGGTATGTCGGGCCCTGATGGTTACTGTGCAATGGGAGGTATGTCAGGACGTGAAGGTTACTGTACAATGGCAGGTATGTCGGGCTGTGCAGGTTATTGTACTGTGGGACGTCTGTCGGGACGTGATGGTTACTGTACATTGGGAGATATGTCGGGCCGTGACGGTTGCTGTACAGTGGGATGTATGTCGGGCCGTAATGGTTACTGTACAATGGGAGGTATGTCGGGCCAAGACGGTTACTGTACAGTGAGAGGTATGTCGGGCCGTGATGGTGACTGTACAGTGGCAGGTATGTTGGGCCATGACGGTTGGTGGACAGTTAAACGTATGTAGGGCCGTGACGGTTACTGAACAGTGGGATGTATGTCAAGCTGTGATGTTTTCTGTACAGTGGGAGTATGTCAGGCTGTGACAGTTGCTGTACAGTGGGAGTAATGTCGGTCCGTGACGGTTAATGTACCATGGGACGAATGTCAGACCGTGACGGTCACTGTACGGTCGGGGCTATGTCGGGCTATGATGGGTACTGTGCAGTGGGAGGTAAGTCAGGCCGTGATGGTTACTGTACAGTGAGAGGTATGTTTGGCCGTGATGGTTACGGTTCAGTGGGAGGTCGGTTGGCCAGTGATGGTTACTGTACAGTGGGACATATGTCAGGCCATGATTTTACTGTACATTGCGAGGTATGTCGGGTCGTGATGGTTAATGTACAGTGGGAGATACGTCGGGCCGTGACTGTTGCTGTACAGTGGGACGTGTGTCGGGCCGTGATGGTTACTGTACAATGGAAGGTATTTCGGGCCATGACGATTACTGTACAGTGAGAGGTATGTCGGGCCGTGATGGTTACTGCACAATGGGAGATATGTCGGGCCGTGAAGGTTACTGTACAGTAGGATGTATGTCGGGCCGTGATGGTTACTGTACAATGGGAGGTATGTCGGGCCATGACGGTTATTGTACAGTGAGAGGTATGTCGGGCCGTGATGGCTACTGTACAGTGGCAAGTATGTCGGGCCATGACGGTTGTTGTACAGTTAAAGGTATGTAGGGACGTGATGGTTACTGTACAGTGGGAGGTATGGCGGGCCCTGATGGTTACTGTACAATGGGAGGTATGTCGGGCCGCGACGGTTACTGTACAGTGGGAGGTATGTCAGGCTGTGATGGTTACTGTACAGTGGGTGGTCTGTCGCGCCGTGATGGTTACTGTATAGTGAGAGGTATGTCCGGCCGTGATGGTTACTGTACATTGGTGGGTATTTCGGTCTGTGATGTTTACTGTACAGTGGGAGGTATGTCGGTCCATGATGGTTACTATACAGTGGCAGGTATGTCAGGCTCTGAAGGTTACTGTACAGTGGCATGTATGTCAGGCTGTGATGGTTACTGAACAGTGGGAGGTATATCGGGCCGTGATTATTACTGTGGAGTGGGAGGTATGTCGAGCCATGACGGTTGCTGTCCAGTTAAAGGTATGCAGAGCCGTGACGGTGACTGTACAGTGGGATGTATGACAAGCTGTGATGATCACTGTACTGTGGGAGGTATGTCAGGCCGTGACGATTGCTGTACAGTGGGAGTAAGGTCGGTCCATGACGGTTAATGTACAATGGGACGAATGTCAGACCGTGACGGTCACTGTACTGTGGGGGCTATGTCGGGCTGTGATGGGTACTGTGCAGTGGGAGCTAAGTCAGGCAGTGATGGTTACTGTACATTGAGAGGTATGTTGGGCCGTGATGGTTACTGTACTGTGGGAGGTATGTCGGGCCATGATGGTTACTGTGGAGTGGGGGGTATGTCAGGCCGTGTTGGTTACTGTACAGTGGAAGATATGTTATGCCGTGATGGTTACTGTACAGTGGGAGTTATGTCGGGCCGTGATGGTTACTGGACAGAGGGAGGGATGTCAGGCCGTGATGGTTACTGTACAGTGGGAGGTATGTCGTTTCGTGATGGTTTCTGTACAGTGGGTGGTATGTAGGGCCGTGATGGTTACTGGACAGTGGTGGGTTTGTGAGGCCGTGATGGTTACTGTACAGTGGGAGGTATGTCGGGTCGTGACGGTTACAGTACAGTGGGAGTTAAGTCGGGCCGTGATGTTTATTGTTTAGTGGGAGGTATGTCGGGCCGTGATGGTAACTATACAGTGGGAGGTATGTCAGGCATGATGGTTACTGTACAGTGGGATGTATGTCAGGCCATGATGATCACTGTACAGTGGGAGGTATATCGGGCCGTGATGGTTACTGTGGAGTGAGAGGTATGTCGCGCTGTGATGGTTACTGTACAGTGGGTGGTATGTCGGACCGTGATGGTTACTGTACAGTGGGAGGTGTGTCGGGCCGTGATGTTTACTGGGCAGTGGGAGTATGTCGGGCCATGATGATCACTGTACAGTGGGAGGTATGTCGGGCCATGATGGTTACTGTTCACTGGAAGGTAGGTTGGCCCGTGATGGTTATTGTATATTGGGAGATAAGTCGTGTCGTAATGGTTACTGTACAGTAGGAGACATGTCGGGCTGTGACGGTTACTGTACAATGGGAGGTATGTCGGGCTGTGATAGTAAGTGTACAGTGGGAGGTCTGTCGGAGTGTGATATGGTTACTGTACAGTGGGAGGTATGTTGCGCTGTGATGGTTACTGTACAGTGGGAGGTATGTCGGACCGTGATGATTACTGTACAGTGGGAGGTGTGTCGGTCCTTGCCGGTTACTATACAGTGGGAGGTATGTCGGGCCGTAATGGTTACTGCACTTTGGGAGGTATGTCGGGCAGTGATGTTTACTGGGCAGTGTGAGTATGTCGGGCCATGATGATCACTGTACAGTGGGAGGTATGTCGGGCCATGATGGTTACTGTTCACTGGGAGATAGGTTAGCCCGTGATGGTTATTGAATAGTGGGAGATAAGTCAGGTCGTAATGGTTACTGTACTTTGGGAGGTATGTCGGGCAGTGATGTTTACTGTACAGTGGCAGTATGTCGTGCTGAGATGGTCATTGTACAGAGGGAGGTATTTCGGGCCATGATGCTTACTGTTCACTGGGAGGTACGTTGGCCTGTGATGGTTACTGTACAGTGGGAGGAATGTCGCCCATGATGGTTACTGTACATTGGGAAGTATGTCGGGTCATGATGGTTACTGTACAGTGGGAGGTATGTCGGGCCATAACGGTTATTGTACAGTGGAAGCAGTGGGAGGTATGTCAGGCCGTGACGGTTACTGTACAATGGGAGGTATGTCGGAGTGTGATGTTTATTGTTCAGTGGGAGGTATGTCGGGCCGTAATGGTTACTGTACAGTGGGATGTATGTCGGGGTGTGATGTTTATTGTTCAGTGGGAGGTATGTCGGGTGTTGATGGTTAATGTACAGTGGGAGGTAAGTCGGGCCGTCATGGTTACAGTACAGTGGGAGGAAAGTCGGGCCGTGATGGTTACTGTACACTGGGAGGTATGTCGGGCTGTGATGGTTACTGTACAGTGGGATGTATGTCAGGCCATGATGGTTACTGTGTAGTACGAGGTATGTCGGTGTGTGATGGGTACTTTACAGTGGGTTGTATGTCGGACCGTGATGATTACTGTACAGTGGTAGGTATGTCGGGCCGTGGTGGTTACTGTACAGTGGGAGGTATGTCGGGCCATGATGGTTACAGTACTGTGGAGGTATGTCGGGCCCTGATGTTTACTGTACAGTGGGACATATGTCAGGCCGTGATAGTTAATGTACAAAGGGAGGTATGTTGGGCGATGATGGTTACTGTACAGTGGGATGTATGTTGGGCCGTAATGGTCACTGTACAGAGGGAGGTATGTCGGGCCATGATGGTTACTGTTCACTGGGAGGTACGTTGGCCTGTGATGGTTTCTTTACAGTGGGAGGTATGTCGCCCATGATGGTTACTGTACATTGGGAAGTATGTCGGGTCGTGATGGTTACTGTACAGTGGGAGATATGTCGGTCCGTGACGGTTGCTGTACAGTGGGAGTAATGTCGGGCCGTAATGGTTACTGTACAGTGGGAGGTATGTCGGGCCATGACGGTTACTGTATAGTGGGAGGTATGTGGGGCCGTGATGTTTGCTGTAGAGTGGGAGGTATGTCGTGGTGTGATGTTTATTGTTCAGTGGGAGGTATGTCGGGCCGTGATGGTTACTGTACAGTGGGATGTATGTCGGGCCATGACGGTTACTGTACAGTGGGAGGTATGTCGGGCCGTGATGATTACTGTACAGTGGTAGGTATGTCGTGCCGTGATGGTTACTGTACAGTGGGAGGTTTGTCGGGCCATGATGGTTACAGTACAGTGGGAGGTATGTCGGGCCCTGATGTTTACTGTACAGTGGGAGGTATGTCAGGCCGTGATGGTTACTGTACAAAGGGAGGTATGTCAGGCGATGATGGTTACTGTACAGTGGGAGGTATGTTGGGACGTGATGGTCACTGCACAGAGGGAGGTATGTCGGACCATGATGGTTACTGTTCACTGGGAGGGACGTTGGCCTGTGATGGTTACTTTACAGTGGGAGGGATGTCGCCCATGATGGTAACTGTACATTGGGAAGTATGTCGGGTCGTGATGGTTACTGTAGAGTGGGAGATATGTCGGCCCGTGACGGTTGCTGTACAGTGGGAATTATGTCGTGCCGTGATGGTTACTGTGCAGTGGGAGGTATGTCGGGCAATGACGGTTACTGTATAGTGGGAGATATGTCGGGCCGTGATCGTTACTGTATAGTGGGAGGTATGTCGGGGTGTGATGTTTATTGTTCAGTGGGAGGTATGTCGGGCCGTAACGCTTACTGTACAGTGGGAGGTATGTCGGGTGTTGATGGTTAATGTACAGTGGGAGGTAAGTCGGGCCGTCATGGTTACAGAACAGTGGGAGGAAAGTCGGGCCGTGATGGTTACTGTACAGTGGGATGTATGTCAGGCC